>NC_056743.1:395601103-395661103 GCF_019279795.1 Protopterus annectens | reverse complement strand
TTACAATCACAGAGTAAGCAACACAATTAGGAGTTAATATTTTAATTGGAGACAAAACAATATGTGTGACAGAGGCAGTAAGAAGATTTGTAAAGTTTGCTTTTTGTAGAAACATATCAAACAGAACTTAATAATAATATGTGGTGGAATAATGTGTTTATTGCCAAAGTCACAGTGTTAAAGGGATAGAACATTATTCCACATTCTGGCAAATGTTTAGCGAGGGATGGATGACAATTGTTGGAAGTTAGAAAAAGGGATATTAGTAAATATTATTCCATAAGAAATGAAAGATTATTGCATTTAGTTCAAGTAGTTCTCGTTGACTTATACCTAACATTAATTCTAGACAACTAAATATTAAATACTAATACATAATGATTGAATGATAGAGGTTTGCTGCTGATAATAGTTTTGTCTCTTTTAATTAAAATATTGCAGTTACAGCTGAGATATTATACTTAGGAAAATGGATTAGCCACATTCATTTTCTGTATATAATTTTTCTGAGTACAGCAAAAAAGGTGGAACAAGTAATGGAAGAAAAGAAATGTTACTTTTATGTAACATTTAACTCTCTGTGAGCTTTACTCATTTGATAACTCAGCAGACATGCACTCTTTGGGTTGCAGGGATTTACCAACCACTGAATCCAAACACAATCATCTATTTGAAAAAAAAATATTTTTCTTTATATTACAAATACATTCAAAGGTAGGAGATATGAAACTTCCCAAACAAAGTGGGGGATGACAAATCTGCAAAATAATATTAGAACTACATTCAGTAGATCCTTAGGTAATATTAATCATTGTCAAATAATCAATACACTGAACATGAAAACAGACATTTGGAATATCATCTGTATTCCAGAATATATCTTATCATATAAATTTTAAAGCTTTTCAACAGCAGCAGGTTGTAACCATTTCATTGTCATTGTAAAAATACACATTCAGAATGAACAAAAGCTAAGGAATAAAATACAACAACAAAACACGACCATATTAACACTATGGCTTATCTAAATATGTTATAGTAGGATACCTTATTTGAAGCTAAAACTCATGTGAACTTTATTAAGTGACTCATTGTACAAGTTCAAAGAGGAAAGTAGGATCCTTCTGACTGGTAGGATACATATCAACTCTATGAAAGCTAGAACAATCTATACAAGGAATACAGTTTCACTTAGAAATAAATTATGGATATATTATGGATATAAAAACCAGGATTGGAAGCAACATGATTAGCACTGTTAGACTTAATTATTGAAATAAAAAGTTAAAGCAGACTCCATAGCAAAGTTTACAAACCAAAAAAAAAAATGCGCTACTGCAGAGACTCCAATTCATTGTTCCATCAGGAAACAATCCAAAAAAAAAAAAAACACTCAAAAGCTCTTGAAACATTTGGTTTTAACAGGGATGTATAGCTTTAAATTTCATGACTGAAAGAAGGCTTGTTTCTCATGTGACCTAGGATGCTATATAAGCTCCATTTCAAATGTGTTTGGATATTTACTATTTTATCTGAAGAAGTTTTGCATTTATTAAAATGAAAGCACTAAAATCAAATATTTCAAAAGCTTTTGAGTAGTTTTTTTGGGATTGTTTCTGCTGGAACTGCAAACTGGAGTATTTGCAGCAACATATAAAAAGTTAAAGGCCAGTGTCAAAAAAGACCTAATTTGGCATTTGAAATAAACCTGAATAGAAAAATAAAATGTAAGAAGAAAGCCTTTTTTCAAATATCTCTGGAAAGTACAGAAGGTTAGGTCAGAAATGATAATTTCTTAAGTATACTGTGACATACGAAAGAAAGTTAAATTGATTCTGTATTATTAATATATTCAAGCCTAAGCTTTAAGAGGATAGCAATCATCTAAATGATAAGGATATTACTTTTTCTAAGGATGAGATTATTGATCCTTTGTAGACAATGGATTTTTTAAAAGCAGTTGGAAGTGATTACATAACTAACAGAAACCTAAGAACACTAAAGTATGAAAATACAACACCAGTTAAATTGATTTCTGTTGCCAGCATTAATCAGTCTCAGGAACATCTGACTGCAAATTAGAATTAATTAAACCTAAAGATAAAGACCAATGTGATAGCCCTAAAAATTACAGATTAATTAGTCTTCTGTGAGATGTTGGCATTCTGATGCAATCATTGGTACTGAGAAATCTACAAGATAAATTATGGAAGCATAAGATACATCAGCATGTTTATAACAGCAACTCATAATTTGTTGCCTATAATAACATCATTGCTGCCACAGAAAGACAACTTACCAGTTGATGTTATGTATATAATTTTTGTTTGCTTTTGAGAGAGTAGATCATATGTTGTTGCTAAACAAGTTATTAAGAATAGGTCCATACAGCAGAATAGTTAGCTAAATTGCAGCATTGCTGAATGAAAAAGTTTGAAAGATTGACTACATGTCAAACAGTTGCACTAGTTTAGACTATGTGAGAGTGGTCCTCCAAGTATCTCTTTTAGGTACCTATATCTTTACTCTCTGCATCTTGGATATTCTTATGGCATTAGGCATTTCTCACCTACATGTGGATAATTTAAAATGAAGTGAGCTTGTGGTAAGTAACACATTCTGGAATATACTGCAGTCATGTTTAGTTAACATAGTTGTATGGATCAACAACACTAATGCTGGCAAAAGTAATTCTATGACTTCTGAGCAGGGCAAACTGAAGTAATGAATATTTAATTGACGGTCAGATGACTGAGGCACTGAAGACCATTAAGGACTTTGGAATATGGATAAATATAAATTTGACTTTTGAATTCAATAAAAAATTGTAAAGAATTGCAGCAGATTAATAAGTTGTTTCGAAATACATTTACTCAAGGAGTCTAGAGGTGATGACAACAATTTATTTGATCTTACTTAGACTAGAAAAAAATTATGCAATGTCTTTGATTTGTCTTTAAAAAAATGACTGACCCATTAAGTAGAAGGTATCCAATGGAAGTTTGCTACATTATTTAAAAACCTGGATAACAAATCTTATAAAAATATATTGAAGGATGTTGCTCTTCTCTCTGTATCATATAGATATGTAAAGCTTGAACTTACCATGGCCTACAAGGGAATTAAGGGTAAATTCTTAAGGAAATGTCTGTTTTTAAAAAAGAGAAACATCACAAAGTGGGTTAAGATATTAAGAACATTTATAAAGTACAACAAAATGATTTACTGGTTTTCTGAAAATGTGGAAAAAAATCAAGAATTCCTTGCCATTCCATATTGAGACAAATGTGATCTTTTCAGTATTTTTAAATGCATTAGATTATTTTGGGGGGAAAGAAAATTTAGTAACAAATCTACAAACAACAATTGAAAACACTAGATAAAGAAACACTAAAACCCCTTTAACTTTAGTTTCTGTAAAACATAATATACAAAACAAAATCAAATGTAAAACATGAAGTATAAAGTACAAAGTATAAATACGTAGTATGAAATGAAGTAGTTATCAATTGTACATTATCTAGGGGCTTTGTCGTTTAATGCAGGTAAAGTTTTGTGTCCGCAGTCGTAGGAATTTATCATTCATCTTTTATTATATATTTTTTATTATTTTTTTATTATTTCTTATTATTCTTTATTTACATATTATTCCTATCTAGGTTGATTAAGTGCATCAATGAAGTATATAATGAGTTTTTATTCTAAAATAGTAATTATATATATGTTATTTTTTGTTTTCGTATGATGTTTTAAAATTGTAATTTTGTATTTAACGTATTGCATTGTGACCATGTGATAGGTAATGAAGGGATATATAGGGGGGTTGTTGGATGACGTTGTATCCATTCTGAAGAAGTTGTTTTTTTTCAAACTGACGAAAACCTTGTGTTAAGCTTAATAAACATTTTTTAATCTGTTGATTTCATCATTGCATCGAATTCTTTTTTGGTTTCTGGAGGGCTACTGGAGAGAGTCCATCTTGTCATTTTTCATCAGTTTTCCATTCAGCAGTTTGTTTTGCAAGTAGCTAAATAGGTAGAGTCATGGCCTAAAGTGGTGTAGGTCCTGGGTTTTATTCCCTGCCAGTCACACCTTTTATATTGTTGTGGAAATGTGTGAGGTGACCTAAAGAGGAGTTTAATTTAAAAACAAAATTGTTACATTTGAAAAAGCTGCATGGTGCTAAGCACTGCTTAAACACAGTTAATGGCTACTCCTGTTTGTGCATTGCTAAGCTTCAGTAAAATATGGGTGTGTCTGTTTACACAATGCTCAACTCCGCTAAGCAACATGGCACTTTTTTGAATGTTACAGTATGACATGTAAGGGCAGGAAAACAGCCTATATTAAGGCCACTAGGCATGAATTCTGCAGCATTCATTGGAGTCTTATTAACCTGTCAATATGCCTCGCAGTGTTAGTGAGGAAGTGCACTTTTGGGCACAGTGGTGGGATTTGCAGGAGTCCAGAATGCTTGTTGGACTCCTGGTCCACAACTACGAACCCCGACTGTTGCAGGGTGATTACCAAGGCTCAGAATGTAAAGCTAAAGCCTGGGATCAGCTGGCCAGGGATCTTACAGTGCTACTGGTATCACCTGCGCTGGTGAGCAGTGTCATCACCACTATGATGACCTGAAGTGAAGGAAGAGGGGAACCTTGGATACCTGGGGACAAGAGGCTAGGGCCTGGCATGCTCCATAGATATGTAAGTATGTTTCTTACCACTTTACAAAATACATGCTAAATCTGTGCAAAACTGGTTATGCATAATGGTGTACTTCTCTTCCAACAGCTGCAGCTGAACAGGCTCGGTATGTCCAGTCTCATGCCAGGCGCCTGGCCAGGATGCACTGATAGTGTGCTAAGTATGGATATTTTCTAATAACTGCAGTGCAATAAACAATAAACAATGCCAATAGCCATAAGCAATAAGGTGTAAAGCAGAATTCTGGCTTGATAACTAATGTGTTGAAATAAGTGCAACAGGGTTGTATTTACTTGCATGTCTCTTCTACTGTTGCTGCAGTCAACTGTAAAACTGAAATAAATAAAGAATGCAAATATAATTGCATGATAAATTCATTGCACAACCCACAGTATGGTTCAGGGCTGTCTGCTGCCCACTTTCAGTCACATAATGCTCTCTATTCCTCCCACTCCAGGGACAAAGTATATGGGCAAGGTTGCCCATGTTCTGGGCAGATATCATGTGTATACTTTACAGCTTGTAAGGTGCAATAACAATAAAGTGTAAAGCAGGATTGTTGTTTCATAAGTACTGTATTGAAATAAGTGCAGTAGGGCTCTATTCATTGCATGTCTCTTCTAATGTCTCTGCAAATCCGTTTACAAAACACCTTGGTAACTATTTATGTGCACATTATGTGAAACAGCATTTGTTACCAGTTACTGTCAGGTATGAGCACTGCTTCTGACCTTGGCCATGGAGGTGCCAGTGCAACTCCTGGCAGAGCCAGTTCCCATGTTCAGGGGGTGGAGATGATGAACTGTCACCTCTATCATGCACAATTCAAAGTTGTCCAATGTACACACATATAGGGCTAGCACTGAGCTTGACTGCATTCATGCACACACTCACATATCACTGTCAGATTCAGGTCACCTACAGACACACACAGCACATTTCCATGGTTTATCTTGTCTGTTTCCCTTCCTGACTCACATTCATACTTTCAACCTATTGGATCAGAGATGTAAGGAAATGAAGCTATATATCTGATGCACAGGGTGACTATATCAATTAAAATGTAAATGTGCAATGCAGTGTTGCTTTGCCATGCCACTTCTACTGCTCACTGACAGATACTGCAGGCTGACATTTGTAATGAGCAAGCCACATCATTTTGTGTACCTTATGCTGTATTTGATGTTGTACTGGCTCTATACTTACACAATGAAAGGTATGTCATGGACCTGTTTATGGTTCATTTTCAGGAGTCTGTAGGGGAAACCTGTGAATACACAGTGGCAATACACCCACAGATGTCATATCCCAGGATGGAATGTCAGCCCAGAAGAAATATGTCTCCAGCAAGGTACAGCACTATAGATAAATGGCTCCATAGGGTCATATGTGTATAACAGTCTAACAAGGACAATGGTGTCACTCAGCCTACTCATGCATCCCTAATCTATGAAACAGTCTGATACCCTTGATAAGTGTCATCAGGGTTTCTGGAGCTAACACATCTATAAGCTGTGATGATGGAGATGACCTATCTACAAATTTCCAATGTCCATTACAGACATCTGTCCTACACCAGCAATCATTGCCTTACTCTGCATCCCATTGTGTAACTTGCACATGATGTACTTTACAACAGATGTATGCTTCACATGCATGGGGAGCCTGTTACATATAGGGTGTAGTGTCTGTTTTACATACCTGTCTATCCAGCATATGCTATTTATACCACAGTGAAGGTGTAGGTGTGTAGGACATGTAATACATGTGGTAGTCCTGTCTTGACTAAGCGGGAGGTACACAGTGGGAACTGACACCTCCCCGTATGGCAGCCATACACATACCCTCCAAAGCATGTAGAGGCCAGACTACACATGTACGGTCTTGACACAGACTGAATCAGACATGTTATCTACACTGTGTCTTGCTTTAGCATGCAATCTGTGTGGCTGCTACACTTGCAAGATATGCCTGTGTAGCTACATAGCAAAGGTGCCATTGCACTCAAGGATAGGTGTGATGAGTACCAAATATGGTATAACAGTGACAGTCTGGGATTTACATTCCATACGTTTTCCACAAGCACGAAACACCACAAACTAGCGAAAAAACCAACCTGTTAGCTAGCGGCACTGGCTATGTTCGCAAAGTAAAGGTAGTTTTCTTAGTTTTAAATATTGGAACATTAAAGCTGTTTTATACCACCTTTTACAAATCTGCAACTTTTTGGACTAAGAAAACTACCTTTACTTTGCGAACATAGCCAGTGCCGCCATTTACATTCCATACCTTTCTGTGTAAGTTGTAAAAAATTGAATAGATCCTCACATCTTACCGACCAGTGAACATCAAAGGATAGATTACTCTTTATGTCCATAAGAACCTGAGTAATGGAACAACTGTGTGTGGTGTGCGGACGCTACTATATTTTCAAAGGGGATGACTTCCAAAAGGTAGTATTGTGCAGTCCCATTTACTATTTGTCAGTGGCTCTGACAACAACTGAATGTGTGTCTCTGGCTATGCTGGATAACTGTTGGTTCTGTGTGGGATTCTGTGAGAGCTCCTAATATACAATCACCTGCTAATGTAGTCAGTCAAAGGTCACTGACAGTGGCCATGACTGCAGAGAAGAGAATGGCTACCATGGGTTCTCCATTAATGATGTCTGGGGGAAGTCCACTGGAGACTGGCATCATTGTAGCATATGTCTACCCAATGCTATCTTCCCAGATTATGACTATTAGACACTTGGCTATCTATAAGTTGACATACCACTCTGTAAATAATCTACACAGTTTTCAGGAAGGCCTGCTGGCCTAATATTGTCAAACACCTTGTCAGGCCATGGTAGGTGGATGTGGAGTGAGTCATATTCCTATCATTCATTTCATAGTGTAACACTCAATGAGGTCTGCCAGTTAGGGAAGGTAGACAGGATCTTCCCTTGAGCAAAACACACTGTGTTGATCCAGTGTCAGTAGGTGTACAACATTGTTATTGATCGTATCCATGCTAACTCCTTTCATGGCTTTACATATCAGATGACTGAGAGATCTGGGACACTGCTTGGCACTGCATGCTAGTTGTCCTCTGTGCAACTAAGTATTGCAATTACTTCCATCATGTTCCAAGGAAAGAGTCATCCAAGGTATCTGTACAGAGCATAGACAAACAATGGAGGGAAGTGTAATATGTATACCCTGTGAAGGTAAGGTGGGAGGTTTTACACAGTTATTCTGCAGTTGGACACTACTCAAGTGGTATGTACTGAATGGACACAATTACCTTGTGAAGAATGTGGAAAGCAAGGGAGTCCCCTGAATTGCTGGTGCCTGGCTATTACTACTGCTGATCTCACCACAACTACTCTCACATGGGATACCATGCTCCGATACTTTTTCTGTCATCACACACAAAATGTTACAATGAAGCTCATGATGAGAAGCAGGACACAGCCTGTTTCTTCATCTATATAATTGTCTCACATCATGAAAGGCTGTGCAGGCTTCACATGCCCTTCTCCAGGTAGATGCCTTGATTAGCAACCTGAGGAGTTAGTTGGCTTTTGCATGTATTATCTCTTGTGTACCAGGGTTGGCGCTATGTCACTAGGGAATTGTCAAGATTGTGATTAGGAGTGCACCTGCAGAGTCACAATATAATGTGCAATGTCCACTGACATAGAGTCCAATCTTTCTGAAACAAGCAGCACAGTAGCGGTGATCCATTTTAGGTGACAATTTCACAGTACATCATGCATCCTGCCTTACAACTGATTAATGGTGAATATCTGCATGACATGGATGTGTGGTCTACCACAGAGGACTGGCCATCTCTGCCACATGTCCCAGGTATGTCATACTGTCCAGTTATGTACTTGGAACACATGTCTGTGTTCCCACATCACATCACACAACAACCAGTCGGCCAGTTTGCTGTCTGGTCACTAAACAGGCATTGTATGCTTGCAATGCCAATGTAATTTCAGTAAAGTTGAACAAGCTGTCTGTGCATGCACAGGTATCCACATCTTCACTGCACAGCATGCCTGCAAACACTGTGTTTCAGGCTGTCAACCACAAGGGTGTGACAGCATGACCCTAACTTTGCAGGACTTGCACAGTGTCACATTTGCAGGTATGGTATTGAGACCATGCCTAATGACAGGATTATGGCCAATCCAAGGTCCACATGGCTGGAAAAGCATTGTATGCCACACTGTTAGGTGCTGTGTTACCTTAGGGGACCTAATTAAAGGTGACATGTTATATTTCACCATATGTCATGATGCTGCCTAATGATGGTGTGTTGTGATGTACAAATAAGCATGACTGTATTGCTAATGGCACTATCAGCCCCTGCTGAGGAGATGGGGAAAGTGGCTCCACCACTCTACTCCTATGCCACACAAACACATGTGACAAATGTAACTGTATTTCAAACCTTGATTCCATGATGTCTTACACAGCAGTCAATACATATGGCAATGAGCATTTTGCTAACATGCCCAGCTCACCTCCTGTACCACCCACACCCACATCACACACACCTGCATGTGTGCAGCTCCTTACTAGACACATTCCCAAGAAATAGACACCTCTGGAAATCATACCTCTGGAGAGCACAGTACACATAATAGTGCATGCACCACTGTCTCACTGGTCAAACACCTGAAATAAAGCACAAGATCAAACCTATTACTCATAGATGATTACATCATGAGACACATTAATATCCATGTCACCAAGCTGCACATGGTAAACATCACAATTAGCTGTCTGTGGGTTGACACAATGCACCATTCCACACATTGCTACAACTCAAGGAATATCAGGTAACATAATGATGACATCATATATCCTGCAGGTGTGTACAACTAGGGACATACATCACCAGACTGTATGTAGACACATGACTGAGCTTAGACAGTCTGTGTCTCTCATGGGTATGCCCATAGCTTTCAGCTGCAATTGACCCTCACCCAGGATGATGGCACAATACATATAGAAAATGATGGATATCAATAATTGCCTTAGCAGGTGATGTCATTGTAAGGGGATCCACTACATGTCTGCCTGGGATGACTTGCTCAAAAAACATCAATGCTTTGCCATATATTGTCTTCATCTCTCACCCCTGGGATTTTGAGCACTGGGAAAGGCTACTGAAACCCCCACAGTGCATATTATAAGCACTGTCTGGATGGAAAACTTTCCAATGAGAACACCATCTTCATACAGCATACGGTTATGCTGCTACACATTGGGAATGGAACACTAAACCCCACTCTGTGGAAGGTGTCCCCACCTTGGAATATGCAGACATCTGTGGTCAAACATACCTGTTCAAGGCTGTAGACAGCACCACAGCCATACCAGATTACACTTTCTTCCACATGTACAGACCTCAAACTGACAGTGTGCAAGGTAATGCAGGTGGTGTTTACATGTTCATTAAGGACAGATATACATCCAGATTTAGTGAAACACTATGATTTCCCGGAGACACTGCAGGTGCTATTCACTGCTAGAAGGGCACCTAATCAAGCCATTGCCAGCTACAGGAGCAGGCCCATGAATCCGGACACCCATTATGCTTATTTGAATGTATTTGTGTCTATCATGATATATCAGGACACCATGGTTTGGGGTGGCATTAAGTAACCACCAACTGTGTTACTTAGTCATGCTGAAGCTTACTAGCCCAATGGTTAGTCAACATCATTAACTATGATGCCCTGAACCAGTGGCATGACATCCCCACAAGAGGAGCCAATGTAGTCCTTCATGTGTTTCCCAGTATGGGTGACCATTGCACCCCCCCCCCCCATTGTAAGGTCCTCGCTGGTGAGATCTGACCACAGATCAGTCTCATTAAAACTATCAGACCTAAATCCCCCTTGCAGAAAATACAGAAATATACTTCAACAAAGCAATTTATTACCTCCTATGGGATGGTTTACATAGCATGACTGCACCTCTCCCCTCAGATGGGACAGGCAAGTATGCAGAGCTCTACACCCATGCATTATGCAAGCAACAGTACTATTGCATAGACACATCTGTACCTCACAGGAGGAAAATGAGCTCCTCATGGCACCGCAAACCTGCCTGGTGGACAACTGCCATTAGCAGGTTGTGCAATAAGAGGTGGACATATCTGTGTGACAGCTAGGCTGAGGGTATCCCCCTAAAATGAAGGCACAGCCTCCTCAGCTAAAACAAGCACATAGTGTTATTCTGACATCATGTAGAAATAGTATGACAGCCTTCCCAACAAAGCAGAACCACAACATGCAGTGTAGTGACATGTGTAACCTCAGAGGACAGTCCCAGATTGTCTGTACACTCATGCTTAATGATACCACATATAATGGGTCTGTACAAATAGCTAATCTGTTGTCCCACAGGTTCTGCATCATCTTCATTCCCTGGTCCCCACCACATGTGCCACATGACATTCCTACAACATGTCCCATGCCTTCAATATCTACAGAGCAGGTCTAACTGTCCTCTCTGTGGGGGATACAATGCAGCTATTCGACATGCTAACATCCTAGGCTGCATCCTACATGGGATCCAACAAGGATTACTAGCACCATTGGGAACTCCTTGTAGTCATACTGTAACCACTGGCTTGATCCCAGCTGATTGGATAATGGCAACTGTTATCCCCTTGCACAGAGGTGATGCATCCACTGACCATAAGAACCATAGACCTGTTTGCCTGAGTAGCCATATCTCTACATCCATGGAGTAAATCATCATGGAGTTGATCAGCAAACATATATGTGATCTACAAACAGTTGACTGTCCACAGTTTGGAATTCTGACAAGGAGATCATGGCTACTAAACATGATGGACATGTCTGAGGTAGTCACCAAGGACCTGGGTGATCGGACATCAGGACATACAACCCCCTGGACTTAGCCAAGTTTTGTGACTCTATCCCCCACTCAGCATCATTGACAAAAGCACCCACTTAGGCATCCACAATAATATCATTATATGGGGTCAATAAGTGGCACACATACTCAGAATAGGGAAATCCACCTCCAATAGCTGATCTGTAAGTAGCAGTGTTCAACAGTGCTGAGTCCTGGGTCCTGTCCTGCTTGGAATCCATTTAACTACAATACAAGTGAATACTGAGTGTCTGTGGCTGACAATTTTGGTAGATGCCTGCAAACTGTGAGAAGTCATAGACTCTGTGAGTTATGTCAATATCCTACAAGAGGGTATTGATGAGCAACTGTCTGTTGACATACTAATGGCTGTAAACTCCATGCAAATATATACGTAGTATCATGTCTATCGATAAAACCTATGTTCCTGATAAGTACCACATCAGTCATAACATTTGATGTACATACTCAGGGGTGGTAGACCTGGGCACACAGGCCTGGCCACACAGGTTTACACCTAATATACCTGAGATCACCATGTCTCCCCAGTGGTAAGATGGGAATCATATATCATAACTGCAGGCACAGTCACCCAAAATTGACATACTGATAACCTCCATGTACTCTTCCCTCAGCATGCCAATATTTGAGTGCAATGGCCAACTGCTAATGTACCTTTCCAAGCACTACTGGCAATTGCATACAACACAATGGTCCCTCACAAGGGAACTTCACGTCTTCAGTATCTGTTCAATCGGGATCGTCTGAAATCAGTGTCATTGTAGCCTGCGGCATATAGACTACTCAGAAGTGATATCTACCTTGCATACAGGGCAATGTATGACCCTGCTTGATTGGAAATCCTGCATATCTGTAGGTGGCATGGTACATGGATTACTCACTCTAAGGACATTTAACCTGGTATGTGACATTAATAATACATGCTTGTAGGAGAGATCTGTATAGCAGTCTTTCACACACCTTTGAAACAGTATCCCGCCTAATGGCAGATTATCTCAGTGGACCTCATCAGATGCCATCTGTATGACTGGCTGTGTGACTGTCATTTCACCACAGGGCTTCTGCCTGTGTCCCTCATGGATAGGGGCAATATGTGCTGATCATGTAAATAAGGGTATACATTTGCTAGGATTGTGAGGGCTGTAGGGCCATTATGCTACTAAAGTTCAAACATCCTATGATTCCATAAGCTGATGTTAAATGATCTACCTGTCACACACACAATCCTAGCTACATTGAGGATAGCACCACTTCCAATTACTGTTTACAGGACATGGCACAGCACACACACACACACACACACACACACACACACACACACACACACACACACACACACACACACACACACACACACACACACACCAAGTGGCCTGGAGTGAGATTAGAACCCCTACCTAACTAGTTTTAAACACTATAGATCACAGTAATTATCATGCACCTCATGACTGACATCCGTTTTATACATGACTGGGGAAAACTACTTGTGGATTACACAGACTAGGCTTGTGTTGAACAAAATCTTTGGCATGCAGAGTGATATTGCTTCATACTATTATCTACATCTAGTAGCCTAGCAGTCAGATATCTGTTATTTATCCTAGCTATGTGGCTAAAGTTATCAGTTGGGCCATATGTGGCTGTTGGCATTTGGATGAGCAAGTCTATGGGCAAGGAAAATGTGCCCTGTCTCTGCATGCATAAACAACCTTATACATTACACCTCCTGCTCACCTGTTGCTCTATGTGTGATGACAACCAGCTACACGGAGGTCTATAGGTAAGTGCATTATGTATTGTTGTGCCCTTACTTTAGATCCTTTGAACATTAAAGATGTGTAATAGTGTATCTTTACTCACCATTATCAGGGTATGTAGGACAACAGAGACATCCACACATATTTATGTATATAACAGGGATGTAAATATAAATGTACTGTAGATGTGTGTGTGTGTGTGTGTGTGTGTGTGTGTGTGTGTGTGTGTGTGTGTGTGTGTTTGTGTGTGTGTGTGTGTGTGTATATATATATATATATATATATATATATATATATATATATATGTGTGTGTGTGTGTGTGTGTCTGTGTGTGTGTGTGTGTGTGTGTGTGTGTTACACAGATATATGGGGAAAGACTGAAATGTATGTTTATATATATATATATATATATATATATATATATATGTATATATCTATTTGTATATACCTCAGAACAGCGATTTTTTTCCAAGGGAAACAAAATCGCTCTGCCGAAACAAAAAAAAAAAACCTGTAAAACGTTACATAATGTGGTGTGCTTTGTCCCCCACACCCCCCTACTTAAATACACCAAATCCAAGATCGCGCTACAGTGCCGAAAATGGCAAAGTAGCAAAAGCGGCCAAGAAAATTCTTTCCCAGGGAAAGAATTTGCTGAAAAGCCACTTCGTTATTTTGCCTTTTTGTACTTTTCAGTTCAACAAAGATGCATTTGACAACCTGCATCTGTGACAGCATAATAGGGAGCCCAGGGAACATGCAGTGCTGCTAAGGATACTGGTGGCAAATGTTGCCTTTTATAACTTCTGTCATGACACATGATCTGCTTCCACAGTCCATACTTTCTGTGGCTATGAAAAGTACCAATGTGGTGAGGTTGACCATAGACTATTTCAAGTCAAACAAAAAAAGACAGCTGATGTAACAGCATCAATGTTATCTGTGGGCACACAGACTGTCACCCTGATCATGAATGTCACTCAAGTCATGGAAATAAAAAATTTCACTGCCTCTACTCCTGAGGTAGCTCATCAGACTGCATCTAGAAGTACCTATAATATTACCTATTTCCTGTTGCCTGCAGGCACAAAACCTGACACTAACTCATAGGCTTCTTGGGCAATATGCTTACTGGGATTTACACACAGTACAACCCATAGCTCTGCATCTTGCCTTCCACAAACAAAATGAAGCATGGATTATCAAAGGCAACACAGTAGACATTACCCATGGTTAAATCATGGTAGTTTAACTCTCCAGTTTTGGATATAATTGCTGACTCCCTTGCACATTTGAGAGTAAGTGCCTACTGTGTCAATTTTCCATGGCCCTACCCCATCTCAAAGTACTACATCTGCCTTTCACTATCCCCCCACTCCTTAAAAATGTTGCATGTGCCCTGTCCACCCCCTAACCTGTGTGGGTATGGTCATATCTGATGCACAATGTAGTCAGTGCATGCATACACTGACCTGTATGTGCTAGCTCTGATATTGCAGGAATCTTTGTATTCTCTGTTGTTTGTGTCATGGCCCATAACTGCAGACCAGACACTGTCTCTTTGCTAGTCCTGCAATCTGTTGTGGCTTTGTCTGCCACATCTGACATACTGCTGCCTTGTGTTTTATGTGGAACAGACAAAAAATATGAAGCAAAAATCTGGACATTCTGCAAAAATCTGTACAGTTCAGAGGTATGCCCCACTGTATTGGGAATTTTTGAATATGCTGTGTTATCCACTATTTTCTCTATATTCTTGAGGGAGTAAATAATATCCAGAATCACTGTCAAAGCACACACATACAATATAAGCAAAATAAATATATAAATAATTACAATACATAAATAAATTTGTCTAGCAGAGGGTTAAGACTATCAGAAGCAGTTCCTGTGGCATAGGGTGTGATACCCTCACTGCCCTACTGTTTAACCTAGAGCAAATTGCTTAACTTAGTATTGGTCTAGCGTCACCCCAGAAAAAGAGATTATGAGCCTGCCTGAATAACAAATGGGTATTACTATTATATGTGTCCTTCCTCTTACCTGCATGGATAGACCTGCCAGTCTATTATGTGTGCATTCATCTACCAATATGAAGTAACCCCCACAAGTACGGCAGCTGCAAGGTCTCAATCCATATGTACCAAATCCAAAAAAAGCACAAGACCATTTAGTGCAAAAGCACATAAGGAGTAAAAATCAGACCAGTTTCGGCTATCCTATTACTTAGCCGTCACCCCTCACTGCCACTGTTTGCTAGTCTTGTGCTTTTTTTGGATTTGGTACATTCACCTACCAACCCAAAGACCTTTTGGAAAATTAACTCCCCGGGAACCTTTGTTACAGATCAGATGTGCCAAATGTATGAATCACATGAGCTGCTTTGGTGTTAAATGGACAAAGTTCAAATAATGTCCTTTGCATTAAAAACCACCTGCAGATCAGAATGTGAAAGCCCTTCCTGTTGATATGTTACAGGTTCTCTGGATAATGTAGGGACTTGAAGGCAAGATTTCTGAAATATGTAGCTACCCAGACTTCAGGAAAATAGGCTATATTATAAAATACCTGCTTAGCACTGGTTCATCTCTCTACTTTCTTGTGAACCCAGACATACCCCTCTAGCATGATGTCAAGGATTTAGTTGAAAATTTGTGACACAGATGCTTCTGATATGCTTAACATGTTCCCAGTAGGCTGAGGGAGGTTCCGTATGTCTAAAATGGCTAAACTCTACCTGTGGGTGATACACTTTAAGTGGCTCCATTATAGTCTCTATTTTGACATGAAAATAGTACATATTCTGCTGTTCTGTGATCTGGTATGTAAGGTACTGCCTGTAACACCTTCATTGGCATTGATAACCTATGATGTGCAACATTGTAGAAAGTGGCTCTGATGGAATATGCTACTACATGCAGCTGAGTGACTGCTGATGCTGCTAAACCTGATATCACTCCCTTTATGTACACCCACCATGAAATCTGAAGTTCAACATTTACCACAGTTCAGCATCCCCATTTTACACATTTCCTAATCAGTCCGCAATTTTGGGGACAATAATTTGTATACTCCATGTAGCTCATTTTCAAGGGGGTCTTCCTTTCCATTTCATTATGCACTCAGCATCACATACTTCACACCATGGCATTCATCTCCTTGCATGGCCATATCTATATCTGTGTTTTAGTGTCATCCACTCCCTCTGACTACTCATGGTAATTTGGACTTTGCAATACGGTAATGTCTTTCCATCCACAGCTACATATTCTCCACGCATCTGCCTGGATTTTCATTGAGCTCTTCAGTTTTCCTTCCCCTCCACAAAACATGATCTCAGATACTTAAACTGTCCATGTGCGTACAGAAATGATCTTTGTATATGTGTCCTCAGCTGTGGCTGAAAAGTACCTGTAATATATCAATTCATTCTACCAGTCTAACCATAAAATTAATAATAGATAAAAAAAAAAAAAGATTCATCAACCAGAGTCCAGGAATTTCTTTAGCTGTTTTTCAGGAATGAGGTCATTTTCCTAAAAATAAAGTACATGGGCTTTCTCTTTAGTGAGTTTCTCTTTAGTAATTTCTATCTGTGTAAAATCTTAGATTGTATAAATGTAACTACTGTTTGTGTATAAATGTAAATAGAAATTTAAGTACTCTGTGTTTAACTGGAATATAGTGTAATGCAATGTAAACAAATGGAGCTTTTCTCCCTGGGCCTTCACTGAAAATGGGTATTACCCATTCGGACTTTCTAGGTAAACAAAGACAAATAAACAAATAAATAAATGTATAATACATTGTTCTGCAGTATGATTGCTCTGTACTAAGATATGACAAACTTGCTTGTTACCACTTGCTCAAAAAGGCAAGTGCTCAAATTCCCACCGATTTAATTTTATGTAACTACTTTGCCTTCCAACACTAGCCTATAACGATGTACAGCCGTACCAGAACTCTAACCCTAAAACTCCCATCCTGCTATCTAACCCTAAAAATCCCTTCCCACTACATAATCCTAAAAATCCCTTCCTGCTACCTAAACCTAAAACCCACTTCCAACCCATTAACTCTAAGATTCTCTTCTTGCTCCCTAAACCTAAAACCCCCTCCCCACTCAGTAAACCTAAAATACCATTTCTGCACCCTATACCTAAAACTCCCTTCCCGAGCAGTGCCCTAATCCACTCTCCCACCCTCTCCCTTACCACGGTTGTTGCATTTACCTCACTCAAATTCAAATAATGTGCCTGGGTAAGCTGCAGCATCTGCTTCCATAACCTCATATTTGAGTTTGAACATGCACAACAGCCTAACCAAGCTACAAGATGCTTGAGTCGCTGGCTTCAAGACATTAGTCTATGAGTGCTCAAGACTCAAGGACTTGTAATTTTCCTTGATTGCTCAGCACTTTGCACATTGCACTCAGGCTTAATAAACTGCTTGGGTCACAATAGCCTTTGCTTCTTTTATTTAAGTTGTAGACCAGATTAATGGTACCAAACATTTGAATGTGGTGGTTACTAATAACTGTGAACAACAGTGATTGTTGTCAAAAAAGGAGCACACTTGAAGATGCTTTCCTGCTATGACAGGTCAAAGAAATTATATCTTTGTTACCCACTATTGTCACATTGACACTTCCACAAGAAAATGTGGATTAAAAAAATCTGTTATCTTATGTGTTGCTGAACCAAAGTAAACTTTATTTAAATCTAGTAAGTAATTAATGGGGTCTGTATTAGTTAATCGAAGATTCACTTTAACGAACCTCCATTTGTCAAACAAAAACCATTGAACCTTCACTTCAGCGAACATTTACATCAGTGAAGGATTTACACAGGGAAAGGAAGAAGTAGGAAAACGTAAGGAAATTTGCTCTTTTCCCCACTGTAGTATGATCTCAGAGTTGGTATATATATATATATATATATATATATATATATATATATATATATATATATATATATATATATATATATATATATATATATATATATATATATATATATATATATATATATATATACACACACACACTTAGGTTAGCCTCCCACCGGGGTGGGTTTCAAATACTCTGGTGTATGTTATGGGGAAATGTTGACCAAGTAGTTACTTTCCCCCTTCCCGGTGTAACACGTTTTGCAAAGTGGTTGTTCACTGAAGTGAACATTCGATGTTTTTTTGTTCGATGAACAGAGATTCACTGAAGTGAACCTTCGATGAACTAATATAGACCCAATTAATGGTTACATTATTTGTATCATGACCTAAAATTATTTGATGCTTTATGATGGTATATTTAGTATAATTTATTTTAGTATTATTTCATGACAATAATATGCTGAAAGAGACTGTGATTTATATATATACTTTCTTTCAAAGCTATTGTAAAATGCTAGTTTTCACTGCCTTAGTTTTTTATATATATATTTTTCATTATTATTATTAGTGATATATTTAATTGTATGCAACATTTATTAAAATATTTCATCAAAACAAAACTACTAGCAGGTAATCAGTCTAGGATAATTTATCTAGCGATCAGCAGTAAACAAACCGTTTGAGACATACTGATACAATGCACAAGTCTAGCCCAGAGTACATTCATTTGCAATGTATCTTATCTTGTTTCCTGTTCACAGTATACTCATACTGAGGCTTGAATCAGTTTAAACCTGCAGTTGCTTAAATATAAAAAAAGATATACCTCTGCATGCTAATGAAGAGCATTTTGACTGGCTGACATAAACTGCTGGCTTTTGAAAAGCACCCTTCTCATATTCTGGCATCACATAATTCCTGTCTGGGCTGTAGTTGAATTGTCTCCTACAGGCATATTAGTCAGCTCTGGAAAATGCACTAATATGCAGCAGACATACTTACAGGACTGTCTGTACAGCTGCTGATGACTCAAACTAAAGACTGGGTGGTAGGTATATTTATACACATTATAAAAACAAACTCAGACTATTTATACACAGTATGCAAAGAAACGCAATGAATTGTAAACAAAAAATATGTCTACTGCAAAATGATTAAACATTTCTTATTTGAGAATCGCCCAAATGCACAGACAGTTTTGTCTGCTAAACTTGGAAACGTAATTGTGGCAAATCTATTTTTAAGCCTTATAAGCAACAAAAACAAACATTTAGACACAGAAGGTTAATGAAGTGTTTTTGTTGCCTTCAGACATTTTACACTTTTCTGAAACATGATGGACTGAATTCTCTCACTTGAGCACAGAGAGTTAAGGCCATGTGTTCCTGGTGAGGTTCACTCTACTATCATGGGTTTGATGACATTAAACCATCATTTGCGAACTATGCACATGAGCAAGGGTGACCAAAAAAAAAAAAAAAAGAGTCACATGTGTGCTGTTCTCTAAAGCTGAGTCAATAAAGACACCATATCTGCCTTTGCAACCATTTTATTGAATAAATAGCATTAGTAATGCCAGAACCAAACATCATAGCCTGCAAACCTTTGCAGTTAATACCGTTTGGCATACCCAAGCAAATTCTGGCTAAGCTTTGGGATCTAGATGAGTAACTCAAGCCTCAAGCTGCCTCAGATCAGCTTACAGAGACCCTTTGGCTTTGCCTATTAGTCCAGGGACCATACCTCTCAACTGTCCATATTTTCACAGAATATCCTGATTTTTGCCTCATAATTTTGGCATGTTTCTCACAAAATGTGTATATTTCTGGCAAATCCTGGGATGATCTGAAGTAACCAAATAATGACATACATTTGAGTTTCAGCCTTCATATCCTTCAGAAAATGCATGTTAGCACAAACCCAGTTACTCTAGCAACGTTTAAAGTTTATAAGAACAATATTTAAAATCTGTCCTTATTTTGGGGTCTTTGTCCCACCATTTTGTTAGACTTTGTTCAGACTTCTTGAACTAAGAGGTTGAGAGGTATGCCTAGGACCACTTGCCTTGGCCAAGGGTTAATACTTGAACCAACCTGACCACCCTAGAGAGGCTGCTGAAATACAATCTGAGAGCTACACAATTGGGGAGGAACACAAAGTGCGGAAGCTGCAAGGTGACTGCCCACTGGCATGCACACCATACTGTTTCCCCAGGGGCCTCTTCCCCATAGCTTACTTAGCATCACATAGCAGATCTGATATTGAATGCATCTTTAAAAAAAGTCCTCAGCTGAAAGAGTAATGTCCAATTTAAATAAGTCAAAACCCCTGCAGATGAGGTGGTCTTAATCAGTGTTATAAAAGTCTTTGTTGGGTTTATCCAGATCTTTGTGTTCAATCATTTGTACACCAATTTGGATAGATGCTGTAGCCACTCCATGGTTAATAAATTGTCTGAAGGCATCTGTCACTGCATTCCTACTGGCTCCAGGCCACCAGAGCCTTGGTGCAGTCATGGACCAAAATAAAACCAAATCAGGTACAACAAACTGAGTCTGTGCAGATCCAACAAAATTCTGGATAATAGGATTTTTTTAAGAACTATGGTTAAGTTATTCACTCCAAGGTGAATAACCAATGCCCTGGTAGCATTTTGTTTTTAGACAGCTGGCATCAAATCTGCCAAAACTAGCACCAAGACAGCTTAGAAAAAAACAAAATGATGGACTATGCAAATGACTATGTTTGATCGATCGTTTATGCCCTGCTGGACGAGACAAAGTTGGTAGACTGTTCTTCAGTTGAAGGAGTTTCACAAGATCCAGAGATTTTTCCTCACTGTGACACAAAATCATGGTATTTCTGCCTAACATAAGATAAAAATGCATCAGACAACCACCTTCCTGTTCTTTTCAGCACCTTGGTGGAATGATTCTCCATTGCTAATTCAAGTGTATGCCCTATGTGAAAGGAATGTTTAGATTACCCATGGGAGACTAGACTTTGACAGAAACGGGCTTTAGTCAATGATGCATTAGCCTCAGCTAGTCCAAATGGCCTACCTATGGCTGAATAAGCAGAAGCCCAGCCCACATTGCCTTGGGGAGTGCATTATATAGCAAAATAAACAATAGACTTGACATATAACTGAAATATTTGACTTATCCAGATAGACTTGATGTCCTTTACCTGCCTAATCAGTTTTGGACCTTCCTACCATATCATCAGAAAGTTACTGTGGATAATTACATCTTTCCAACATAGTGATGCTAATAACTCACTGACACAGACAGCCCCTACATATAGGCATGTAAGCAGGGTTGCCCAAGTAGCAAAGATATAGAAATCAAGAGCTGACTGGAAGTGTCTTTTGATTATAATAGCCAAGAGATGGCAATCTATTGGCTTTCTGGAATATTTTGAGCCCCCCCTAGCATTATCCCAATCCTTGAGCATTCAGTGGCTAGAACAGTCCTTTTACTCCAGCAAGCACTTCAACCAGCCTAACACTGCCAAATGTACCTGCATGGCATTCGGTGAGTCTCCCTTGCAACATCTGTGTACCAAGAACTGCACTGTCTAGGAAAGCTCCCACTGCATCTGACTCCTTGGCAAAGATTTATAAAAGATACAAAATGTTTATACTGATGAAGAGTAAGTTCTTCCAGTATTCTGAGCCAAGAAAGGGTCACTAATAATCCAGTAATCCTTCTCCAATTAGCCACATGTCCACAGGGCTGATTTCTTCCACTGGTTCTACATATGGGGCCAACAGGCACATCCTGCTAAACTGAAGATGGTTCAAACTGTCAGTTATTCCATTTTTAGTATGTAGTAGATGAATGCTAGTAAAAGGCAAATTAATCTGTAAACTCAACAAAATTAGCAACCCTTTGACAAAGTGGATGGAATAAGCAAAGTTGTCTGAGCAGACACTATTTTGCAAACATTTCCCCTACACCAAAACAGTGACCCAAATGGTAAAACTCTAGGAAAATAATGTCTTTCCTCCTATCGGCAAACAAGGACTTGGGCCATGCAGAGGAAAAACAACTTCACCCAAAATATCCCCCCTTCCCAGTGTCTGTTGCTGCATCCATGAATAACTGGAGGTCTCTGGATGAGAGCCAGGGGGATTGCCAAAGTGACACTCCATTGAATTAATTCAAAACGGTATACCAAAGGTCAAGGTCCTCTTTAACTCTGTGTGTTAAACACAGTTAGATATAGTATGTAAAAAGGTCATGCTCAAGGCAATGGCTCTGCAAGGGATATTCAACAAGTTAAGGAGCAGTATGACTTCCCTTATCCAAACTTTTTCTAGCTCCCAAAAATGGTAATTTCTTGTCACTGGTGTTCCAAGTTATCTGCTGGGAGTTTGTAGGACTTCACCAGAACATCAACTAATAGGCCTAAGAATATCAATTCCTGACTTTGCCCTTTCAATTTTTACTTGGCCAAAGTCACCCCAGACTACCTCAGAGTTCCACAATCCTTTCCAAAGTCCCTTCCTTGCCTCCCCTCACTATCAGAAAATCACCCAGAAAGTGAACCACTGACTGCCAAAGTGCCATATGCTGCCAGCACCAATGCAGGGCCAAGATAAAAATGTTGAAGGTAGCACAAGCTACTGAACACCCCATAGGCACTGAACTTTACAAATCCAGTCACACATCCAACAAATTTGAACACCAAGCCACTGTACCCTAAGGGGGGGAAGGCAGAAAAACTGACATTATTCTTCCAAGAACTTTAAGCATCCTGCACTCACCATAGCATAAAATTGAAAAAAAAATGCATCAAGAAAGCTTTCAAAATAGCTATCAGTCTTTATAACTTTATCCTTTGTTTTCCAAATTGGTATTTTATAATACCAATAAAAGTATAACTCGGCAAAAGAGAAACTGGACATAAGCAAACTCCACTGTAAGAACCCCATATCCCACACATCCCCTTGTTCTGGCAAACTGCAGCACCCATCTACCTCCCCGTCAGTTGACAACTCTTCTTAGAGACATCTTTTTTAATTATTTATAGTTTCATATATAGGTATTAGGTTGGCTGCCTTTGCAGGCAATTTTAAATCTAGACAATATCCATCTCAAAGGTGATAGTCAAGCCTTGTATTAAGAAAAAGTTGAAGAAAATGTATATAAAGATATTGAGCATAATATGAAACCTTCTTACAGATACATAAGATGTGGAAAGAGTAAAGACACACAAATTGATAAACTGTGTGCAGATTATAAAATGTATTCTCAAAAACAACAGATTATAGATATAAATGTAGAAAATCTTATGCAAAACAGTCTGGCTCCACAAAAGGGATGGTAAGTTGTCATTCAGGTAACCCCAGATACTGGAATCAATTTAGATTATATTGAAAAAGAACTGTGCAAACTGAATCCAAACAAAGCATAGGGAGGAGACATAATTAGTAAAAATGAGCTGAGTACACTTCAGCAAGAACTTACAGTGCCATTATATCTATTATTCACTGGGTCATATAAATATGGGGAGATTCCTCAAGATTGGAGACATGCGCTCATCAAATCTGTTTTTAAGGGAAAGGGGAGTAGGACATATTCAGAGGCATATAGACCCTTAAGTCTACTTTCATGTTGTGGAAAAATAATGGAGAAGGTAATATTGGATTAGTTATTGTCAGAAGTGGATAGGCTGGGACTTGATACCATATATTACCATGCATATGTTGAAAACAGATCTATTTTTTGTTTTTTCTGTTCGTGGTTTCCTTTTAACTGTTTTTATCTTATGTCAAATACCAGTGTATACCTCGCTATTACATCTCTTCCTTCTCTGTCTACATCTCCCCACCTCTTCTACTTACCTGCTGACTCTCACTGTGTGCACCTTACTCTTTCCCTCCTGCCCTGATGATTGTTTCTTGTGATGACTATTCCTGGACAATCCCACTCCGTTCACCCTCACTATTCTCGGGCTAACATCGATCTTCCCCCACCCTCATTCCCACCCACCACCCCATATCATTACCTTTATACCTAACCACCTAATCTCTTCCTCCCCTAACTCCACCCCTTCCTGTCTGATATAACATTCTAAACACCTTACCCTCCCCTACTTATCACTACATAGTCTATTTTGTTGCAAATCCTCCTTCTTTCTATATATCCCTTACTCCACCTACAGGTTGTTTCACTTACATTTTACTTCAACTCTCTAACAGGTCCAACAACTTACTTTTCCTAGTGCCTTAGCCACTCCTCACTCCAACCCAATCCTACTTCCCCACCTTAGGTCATAGCTTTTGCAACTCTCTCCATTTTCCTCTTGCCTCCATTAATTCTCCTTCTCATTCTTACATCTTGTACTACTCCATTACCACCTGTCTGTAGAGATCCCACTAATCCCCATACTAACTGCAGTACTCTATTGCAATCTCCTCCTCTATCGTTTCCATGACCATCCCGCTGCCTAAAATCAAACTTCCTCCCCCTCACTCTCTAGCTTCTAAAACCATTCTAAGTACTTGACTTACAACCCATTTAATTTCAAACTTTACCAACTTCATGTAGCCCTGCTTCTATCATGAGACATACATCCAAATCATGGGCCCATGCATCACTCCACCATGCAAACTCTACCTTTCCCAACTTAATAAACTCATCCTCTCCAAGCAAACATATTTCATTTTACTTTATGAATGCCTGTAGTATTCTAAACAAAGTTAGTGAAATCCATGCCTGGATAGCCTTCCACATCCCTGATGTCATCACCCAAACAGAGACTTGGCTAAAACCTCAAACTTCTGATAAAGACATTCTCCCCCCTGGTTATAATATCTTCCGCATAGATCGCCAAAACAAAAAAGGGGGTGGCGTTGCCATCCTCTACTCCAACCATTTCACCATTACAAGTATTATGAAACCTATCCCATCTTTTTCTCCTGCTGAACTACTTACAGCTATCCTTAAAATAAATGACCACACAACTGTCATAGCAGCAGCCATCTATATTCCTCCAGGAGACAACAATCCTCTGCTCAAAAATATTCTTTCATACTTTTCTCAACACATCCCCAATTAAACTATCCTCCTTGGGGATGTCAACATTAACTGGTTAAGACTCAGTAATCCAGACTCTAATACTCATATGAATTTATATGGCTCTACACAGCTAATCACCCAACCTACCCACACAAACAACTCTTACACATCTAGTACTCTTATTGACTGGGTACTTGTATCTAATCCTTCCAAATATCATGACTCTGAAACCCTACCAAACACCCTGAGCAACCACTGCCCTATAAAAGTGCTTAGGTTCACTCCCCACTTCTCAAAACCTCCTAAATTTATCACTTGTCATAAACTTTCTAACTTCCATCCTGAAACCTTTAATGCCCTCCTCTCTAAAGTAAACTGGAAATTCCTTACCCAACTCTCACTAGAAGAAGCAGTCCTAGCTTTCAACTCCACCTTCCTTAGCATCTTAGACTCACTTGCTCCCCATCAAAAAGTCCATGTTAAGTCCATCATATCTCAATGGCTTTCAAAAGCCACCCGTACCTTTATGATAACTAGAGACAAATTATGGAAAAAATGGTCACAAACTAAGCTCTCTGCAGACTTACAACAATATAAAGAACTCAGACATCTGACAAAAAACACATAAACAAAGATAAAAAGGACTTCTATAACAAACCTCCCACAGCCCTAATATCTAATCCTAAAAAAATTCTGGAACTCTATTAACCAAATATCACATCCCAGTAATCTTAGCTCCCTCAACCCATGCCCAGAAACTGCCACTATCTTCAATACCTATTTTATCAATTTGATATCTAAGCTACTGAACCCTAACCCAAACTCCTCTACTACTAAAATCTCCAACTTTTCTGAACCTACTCCTAATACTATCTCCTCAAATACATTCTCCCTCAAACCTGTACCTAGTAGCTACATCAAAATATACACTCTAAATTAAAACCATGCTCAGCATCAGCTGACAACATTCCTTCCACTTTTCTTCTACTAGCAGCTGACTCTCTTGCTCTCCCTGTATCTATCCTAATTAATCACTCTGTCTCTGAATCTAAAGTCCCTTTCATCTGGAAACAATGCTACACTCTACCCATACCCAAAGGAGGTAACTCCTCTGATATCTCTAACTTTAGACTTATCGCTATCCTCTCACCTCTCTCTAAAGTGCTCTCTCTAAAATGTATTCATGAATATCTAATACAAGAAAATCTGCTTACACCCACTCAGCATGGCTTCAGACCCAAACATAGCACCACTACAGCTCTATTATTCTTCCTCAGCACAGTCTTTATAGCCATGGACGACCATAAACTTATTTCTTGCCTATTCTTGGACCTCTCAAAAGCTTTCAACACTGTCTCACACTCTGTTGTGCTGCACAAACTGTATAACCTCAATTTCTCCTCTAATACTGTTTCATGGTTCACCAGCTACCTCACTCATAGATCTCAATTAGTGAGATGGCACGCTGAAGTCTCCCCTCCTCTCCCTGTCAAAATGGCTGTACCTCACGTGTCTATCCTAGGGCCTTTACTTTTTAATATCTTTACTAATCAGCTCTATACCTCCTGTCCTCAGTCATCTTTAGTGCAATATGCAGATGACTCTACAGTCAACACCACAGCCAACTCTCCCTCTAAGCTCTTCTCAGCTACTCAGGCATCTTTTAACTTAGTTGAAACATGGCTCTCCAACAACCAGCTCATACTTAGCCGTAAAAAAACAAAGCTGTTACTCTTCCTACCTAAAAAGTTCATAAATATTAAGCCCTTCTTCTCCATACAGTCCCTTAATAACATGCCCATTCAGGTAGAATCCAGTACTAAGCTATTAGGCGTAACCTTCGATGATCAGCTTAAATTTGACTTGCATGTTAATAACTGTATCAAAACGACACATTCAAAACTAGGGCTCCTTTACTGTAACAAGAAATTCCTTACCTCTGAAGCCAAGATTACTCTCTCTTTTACCTACCTTCTACCCAGTCTAACGTACAATTCTCAAATTCTCACAAATCTTAACTCAGCACTCCTGACCAAACTCAAATCTACCTACAACAAGGTAGCTAGATTTGCTGCCCAACAAACCTACAAATCCCATCACTGTCTCTCTCCAAAACACCTAAACTTGCTTGAATTAACCCACCAGCTTCTTCTCTCTCAGCTCCAGATCATCCATTCAATCCTATACCAGCCTTCCTACTGCCCAGCTCTATCCCCTCTCATCTCCAATTATTCTCCTTCCAGACCTCTCCGAACCTCTAACCAACACCTACTACAAATCTACAAACCAAGGTCTAAATTTGGACGCAACTTGTACAGCTATCACCCTACTAATGCCTGGAATAGGCTCCTACTAGAAATCAGGACCCTTACACATCCTAAACAATTTAAGACAGCCACCAAAGAGCACTTTAAAAGTCACTGGTCCTGCCACTGCACTCTCCCCCCTTAACATCCCCTACTTCTCATACCTTAATCTACTTTCTGCCCTTAACTCACTCTTCTCACTAGCTATCTCTAATCTTCCTTGACTACTCTTTCTACTGTCTTCTACAATCTATTAAGCAAATTGCCTCAGAGAAACATTTTATTGTAATTGTCTTGCCTTCATGCAACTACATCATGATAAAACTGTTTTTTTAACTACTTACCCCAAAAACTATACTCATATTAATGACATATTTCTTTTTATACATCTTGAAATAGTTATGCTATACTCCTGATTACTGACACTGTATAACATTGTATTGCTACTTAATGCCTTGTAATGATCCTGTAACATTGCTTTTTAATGCTAATTTATAATGAAAATTGTATAATATGTTGGAGCTTTTCTCCCTGGGCCTACGCTGACAAAGGGCTCTTCAGCTCAGTCAGATAATCCTGGTCAACAAATGTAAAATAAATAAATAAAATAAACAAATAAATTACCACCTGTAACATGATGTTCTATAACAATATAATAACAGTTATGAATGAAAAATTGTGCTGTGATTTAATTTATATAGATTTAACTTCAGCATTTGACAGGGTCATAGACATAACACTGATCAATAAATGAATACAACTAGATATTGATATACTCTTGATAAGACTGGCAGCTGCATGGGCTTACAAATAGGACATGGCAAGTATCCTACAGCAAATGGACAAGCAAAATCCTTGGCAGAGGTGCTGGAAGCTGTTGAAGACTGGGTGTTTGGAGGGTGACAGGGGCACTTAGCGATCTAAAAATGGCATTTTTTTTAACTATTTATTACCACAACATAGGCTCACTTAGAGAACATTTTAAGCTTAGCCAGTTTCCATTTTGGTGCTTGAATTAACATTTCCTGATTGGTCTTACCTGTCCCATGGCTGATAACTGTATATTAGCCCTAATGAGAATAAATGTGAACACATTGTAAATAATTTGAGGGGACCCATGTAAAGGATGCAGCATTTAGGAACTGCCTCTATCCATTACTGGCACAAGTGTAATCCTGGAGTACATTTTCTATTACCCATCCTTAGATCCAAGTTGCCTTTGGATATGGACAGAGGTGCGGTTTGTTTTACTTGAATGGGTAGTCTGTTCTGGATACATATCCATCTCTCCACAACATTCAGTTTAGATTCCTGGACTGAGTATTTCTGATGCCATGTGACTTGCTGATGTTCAGTAGGTCCATCTGTATTAGGTCTGATAATGCCTTGTATGCCAGACATGTCACCTCTAAGAATTCTGTAGGATACTGAGTATAGTGATATATCTTTGAGTTGGTGCATGCAATACCTACTGTTTCAGACTTGTATCCTTTTAGTAAGGTATCTCTGTGTGTATTCCAATTGTTGCATGGGTCTGGACAGATATATGTCAAAGTGGGCATTATACAAAATGATTGACGTCATGAGGGCTTTGTAAAGGGAGACAATAACATCTGTAGATCTAATCACAATCAATTTGTTTATAAGCTATGCAATATAGAAAGATTTTCTTATGACTCTGGGCACATGTTGGTCAAATGTTAGGTCACTGTACACACAAGTTCCCAAATGCCAAATAACTGGGTCAGTTCCCAGGAGGCATTGTCAATTTGTTAGTTCCCTGCAGCAGATGAATTCTCAAAGGGTAAGATAATGTATTTCTTGGAGTTTAGTTTCAATTCATGATTCTGGCACCAGTTATTGTTTGAGACAATCCTTCCTGCATGATGGTTAAGTCATTTGGGGATTCAATAACTGCTCCTAGCTTGCAGTCATCTCAAACTTAGTTGGCCAAAGCTCTTTGGTATTTCCTTTGACTTTTTTGAGATATATATGTCAAACAGTAAAAGTCTCAGCATCAAACCCTGGGGGACAGCATTAATGATTGATCTCTTCCTCTATTTTGATCTCCTGCTTACTATGAGAAAGCATACATGTATACATTCTTTGATTCACCTTCCTGATTGTATTAACCTGATTGTATTAAATTATATTCCTTGTATAATACAGCACCACGTGTTAGAATGTGTTTTAAATTTGTAGTTTGGAACAGTCTTCTAGTGAGCAATGAAACAAAATGTATGAACCAATAATGACAAAACTACCCATTTCAGAAAATTTCAACCATAAAAGGCCACTCAAACCTATGTCATTACAATCCACCAATATCAGTAAATATGCAGAATCTCTGCATCAGTAAGTCATCTCAATAATTCCACATTAAAGGGATCTGTAACTAATGGAGAGGTGTCTGCTATCAAAAACCTTTGTATGTCATTGTTTCATCTACAAATAAAGTGCCTGTTGCCCTTGAAGAATAAATTGTCTATGCTACATTAAAAATGATAAGCTAGTGATTTTGCAATGGGGAATGGATGGCAAACTGATAATGGGTTCATAGTTACTAAGTAACTCCTCCAAAGGAGGACATTCATAGTTCTGCAGCATCCACTCCCATTAAGGTACAACACAGTACAGTATCAGCAATCCATCTGCATACTGTGGGAGCAGTACCCACAACCATTTGATTCAAAAGCAAGCATTGTACCTGCTGTGCTACTAACAATGCAAACAACTTAGCATAAGTAGCATTAAACTTCTCTCCCTCTGGAGCTCTCAGCTCCTTGTAAAATCCACTTGATGATCAACTAAATCTCTTAACTGTGCAGCACAAGAAATCTGGAAAAAGCCAAAATTTATTTTGGGGGTGGCAAGGCCCAAAACCCAGGGACACATTTTAAATATTGCTTGCATAATCTTAGAAAGTTGCTAAAATGAAGTGTTATGTGTTACTATGTGTTTCATAAAAGATAAGAAGACTAAAACTTAAAGAGCTAGCATTATTTACTGAATTCAGTTCTCACTGATTTGCCAGAAAAACACAAATTTTTAGAGGAACAGACCAAACCTATGAGGCAAATATTCTGTAAAAATCTGGACAGTAGAGAGCTATGAACTCAACTCCCTAAATCATAAGTGGTGGAATGGGTAGAGAATTCAGGCACTTGTTTGAGCCTGAGTAACACTAACCGCCAGGTATACCTAACTGGGGCATTTTACACACACACACACACACACACACACACACACACACACACACACACACACACACACACACACACAAGGGAGCAGCATAACTCCTGCAAATAAAAGAACAAAACTCTCCTTAAAAGCATAATTCTGACAGCACCAATGGAACAGTGGCAGCATAACTCCTGTAACACAGAGCAATAAGAGAACAAGAACAGCTAGTTTAGTTAGTTTAACTTTCCCACGTGAATCCATGTCAGAGTGAAAACTCCACTTCATAATTTTTTCCCCGACAAGTCTTGCAGCTGTAAAAGTGTGTGGAAGGGTGCCCCTTCTCCTGGCTTTAAGGTTTCGGCACCCATGATCCTTGGTTACAGTCAGCAGGGTTTCCCACAGGGCTCTGTCTTAGACCCTTACTTGTTTAGATTGTATCTTTCAGACCTAACCTTTTCATCTGAGGTGTTCTACAGTCTATATGCAGATGACCTGAAATTGGGTAAACTGATCACATGTGTTACAGATAAAGCATGTCTACAAAATAACTTGCCTAAATTGATCATTTGGGTACAGGAGAATAATATGCTGATAAATACATCAAAAACTAAGCATATGAGATGTGGTAGGCATAAACTGAAAGGTGAATATTTAATACAGCACACAGTGATTGAAACTGTAGACTCATTTAAGGACCTGGGATAATGGGTATTTTCAGCTATGAGTTTTTCTAATCATATCAACCAATTGGTTAATGGTAGTTATAGAACTATAGATTTTATAAAAAGATTTATAAAGTCTAGGAAATCAAAATAATGAAGTCATTGTTTGTTAGTTACTTTAGACTCAAACTTGAGTACGGAATAACAATATAGAAACCCTATAAGAAAATGAGTATGAGTAAACTGGAAAGAGTACCGCATAAATATACCAAGGGCATCCATGGATGTGAAAATGTTATTATGAAAGACTAAAGTATCTGCACTTGTACAGTGTCTCTTAAAATATCTAAGAGGAGATCTTGTTCAGGGATATAGAGCATTTAGTGACAACTACCTCTGGGAATGTCTGGGGTTAAACAAAAAGTAGCAGAGAATCATCAGGCAACCTATGTAGAAGATTCTATAGGAATGAGAAGTGCACTAATTGGTTCTCTGACAGACTAGCTTATGCATGGAACAGACTGGCAAATTACATTATAACGAGTACTAGTTTACCTATTTTTAAGAACAAGAAGTGTGCTTACACTGTTCCTGCATGGATATGGCTGCAGAATGCTAATTACCTCATTTGCTGGTGAAAACCATGCAAATGAGGTGAATTAACGATTCACCAAGCAGCCAGGTATCTGTGCAGGAACAGTGCTATTTGCAGAAATGTATGGCCATTTTCATGAAAAACTGTTTCGATTTTATAAAAGTCAACCTTTTTTTGGCCGATCTCGGCTGTTCAAGCATAGGGCAGTTGCATGCAAATAGGATCGGGCTGAAAATAAAAAAAAAGGTGAAAACTCAATTTTAAGGGAAATCTGCATTTTGTCATTATAGTCTATGGCTTGCAGAATGAAAACAATACCAGAGAACAGTGGTTGTCAAGGGGAAAGGCTCTGTGTAAGTGCAGTAACCATGGACTAAGGCAGTGGGGTATGCACAGAAATCTTCTAAGTCCCAAATTGTACCTAACAGTGTAGGTGCTCTAGCATGATGGTGTAGCTAGGAGGAGCAACAGACATGAAAAGTGTGTGTGTAAGGCATGTTGTAGGCACACTGGAGCCCTAAGGCACAGACATAAGCTTAGCTAAGCACACCTAAGCAAGGGTGTGTGACTGAGCTGTTTTGTCTTATTCCATGAACTGAGGAGCATGTTCACACCCAGGGGGGTGCCATTTCTTACTGTTTACATTAGCTAAATGGGTTTACATGGCACGCACCCGGTCTAAAACCAAAAACCAAAAGTGTAAATGGCAGGACTATTTACATTTGGGCATTGGGATTTGCACGGCACATCTCAGGGCTTAAAAGGGGAGGAAATGGGAAGGGGAAAAAGAAAAAAAGGAAAAATAAAGAGTTAAAGCAATCAAGTACAAATAACATAGCTGGCAGGTGGAATGCATCATAGTCAGCCAATCATACAGGCAGCATCTGCAGCACAACAGTATAAAGTATGGCAACACCTTACAGTCTGATTTTTCCCCACAAAACTCTGCACCACTGGGTGTACATAGGCGGAGGAATTTTAACTGGAAAAATGTTAGGGGCTGCCATTCCTTTGATCTATCAGTACGTGTTAGAGGCTGAAGGCAGAGAGGAGGATAATGCTGACAACTGCCACAGACCAAGGAGAAGAGTGTTCAGACCCAGGGTAACTTACCAGGGGCTACATGATCTGGAGATAGTAAAGCACTACACGGTCAACATAGACATACTTCAGCAAATCACTGAGCTGTGCCAGCCTCAACTCAGAGCTAGAACCAACAGAGAAAAACCTATCCCAGTGGATACCAAGGTATGTGTAGCCTTAAGAATTCTAGCTACAGATACATTCCAAAGCCTAATGGGGACATCATGGGGGTCTTACAGCCATCTGCATCCGGGATACATCGCTAGTGCCAGGATGCCATGCTACCACATGCCGGTGAGCACATTTACTTCCCCAAAACCCATGAGCAGAGGACCAGCAATATGCGTCCTTCTTCCACCATGTAGCAGAATACTCAGTGGTACTGGATGCCATAGACTGCATGCACATCCACATCAAAGTACCACCCGGTGAACAGGGTGGGGTCTACATAAACCACAAGGGATTCTCCTCTATTAACTGCCAGGTTGTGTGCAATGCCCAGGGCATTATCATGAATGTGTATGTTGGCAGCCCTGAAAGCTATCACGACTCCCACATCTGGAATTCATCACAGCTGTACCAGACATTTGTCAGTGAGGGAATCCCTTATGGCCATCTGGTGGGGGATGCTGGCTATGCACTGGAGCCATGGATAATAACACCCATCAGAAATGCACACTGACCCACACAAGAATACCATAATGAGGCACATGCACAAACCACGATCATTATAGAGCATGTGTTTGGGATGCTCAAGTCACGGTTCTGCTGCCTTGACATATCTGATGCAGCCTTACAGTATTCTCCAGTCACATGTGCACATATGTTCATAGTATGTGCCATGCTACACAGTATGATCCTGCAGAAACAGCTGCAGCAGGAACAGCACGGGGAAGGGCCACACAACGTTACACCATTGCCAAGGTCCCCACAGGCACAGAGGGACTCACAGCTGTAGGCAGACAGAAGCTTGCCCAGTATGATCAGGCCTTGCCAAGAGGCAACGCATAGCACACACACACTGACACTGTAGGGACCCCAGGGACTGACACCTCTTTCTGACTCACACACACAGAAAAATGGATGACACACACATCACATTACCTGTAACTTAACATGTATAGGCAGTGTACTGTGTGCATCCAACAAAGGCGGCCCTCAAGCACCATCTTCACAACTTCCGCAAGCACAAGGTAAGTCAGTCTTCTTAACAATAAATGAATGGATTAGTATGTTTTGCTAGTATATCTATGGTAATGCTGCATGCATGCAAGGGAATGGGGTGGCTTACTGGGATAGCAGCACACAACTGACAGCTATGTGGGAGACCAGGAAATGTCTGTCCAAAACTGGCCTCCACACACTATGCAGTACCACCTTGAATTACCCCCCTACAGACTCACACAGTGATATCACAGCAGGACATTCCATTGCAGTAAGACTACAAAGGGTAAGAAGTCTGAAACTCAAATGTATGCCAGTACAATCTGACCTGGGCATTTTACTGATATTCCTCTAGTCCCCAAGACAGGGCACAATAGTATGGTAAATGGAACTAAAATGTAAAGCAAATATCAGCACAGTCTGTGCAAATGTGTACACTTGACAGGTGTGCCCCCCCCATATACCCATACAAATACATTTATATGTATGTTTGCAGGGAAATAACAGCATAGCACATATTGGCAGGGCTGTACCAATACACTTGAAAACATGTTGCCTGTCCACAATATGCAGGGGTCAATGAGCCATTTGTATGTGTGGCTAATACTGTCAGGATCTGGCCAGCACATTTCCTGTAGTGCCCTAGATACAGTGATGTCTTTGACAAGGCCATGTGCAGATAACTGCAGTGCCAACTGTTATGCATGTCAGTGACACCCACTGCTCTGCCACTGACATAACTGGAAGTCGCAGTGCTATGTGGAATATACTACACATATAAGTGACATCTTGAAGGATGTGTAGCTGAGGAGCCAAGTGTTTGGTGGATATAAATGTTTTTTGGTACTGTTGCCAGTGGTTATTCTCAATAATCCTTTTGTCTTATGTTTGCTTTTACATATAATGGACATGCCTGCACATTAGAATGCACTCTCTACCCACACCCATAACTCTCAACCTCTGACAGCAAGATGTCTGGACAAGGGCAGAAATAAAAGTGGAATAAAGGCACAATGATAGGTATGTGTTGTAAATATTGCCCTTACATACTGTGAAAGGTGGTAGGTTTAAGGGTTTGCCATAACAGGAATTGTCTGAAGGTTATATAGTCTGAAACAGTAATGTCTGTCATTATTTTGTAACATCACTCTTCAATTATATTTAACTAACTTGACATAAAAACACAAGTCTATGTAGAAAGGCTGAAACCTCTATCCAAACACCTGGGCAACCTACCACAAAATGTACAGGTTAGAGGTATGCCCACACAAGGATATGACATCTCAGGTTAGAAAGATACCACACAAGCAGGAGATCCCCAACCAGTATATCACCAGGTTGCTGGACTGTTTACTGTCAGTATCAGGCCTATCCAATTCTAATACCTGCTCAATTTCCTGGCTTTGAACAGGAATTAGAATTAGAATTGGATAGGCCTGATACTGACAACACATTGAGATTTGTCACCACATTTAATGGTAACACCAAGGATGTATGTAATATCATACATAAAAATTGGGTAATATTGATGGCAATGCCAGAATTGCAACATGTATTGGGTCCAACACCTAAGTTTGCCTTTAGGAATGGACAAACTCTAAAACAAATGCTTTGTTATAAGGATTTTGGTAATGGAAGGAAACCAGTAAGCAATAAGACAGGAACGCATAAGTGTTTTAAATGTACATGTTGCAGATATATATGTGGGGAGATAATTTTCAACATCCTGTAACCCATGAAAATTTTTCCATTAGATGTAATGCTGATTGTACCACCACGGGGCTAGTATATTTAGCTACCTGCATGGAATGCAATGCGTTCTATGTAGGTAAAACTACAAGAAGGTTAAAAGACAGAATAATAGAACATAAATCCGAAATTAAGAGAAAAGTTGAAACTAATGGCCTATACAGACATTTAATGACTTATAGCTCGCATTCTTTTAAATTTAGGTGTATTTATGTTTTGAATATGGGTATGAGGGGGGGAGATGTGGATAATTTATTACAACTGAAAGAATATGAATGGATAATACGGTTGCAGGCTGATAAAATGCCTGGCTTGAATAATAAAGTAAGTTTGAAGCCAATATTAGTTAAAAAACAGAGGGAAAATGTTTAGTATTTTAAGTATATGTGTTTTTAAATTTTAATGAGATATGTTAATAAGCTTCTTTTGTATGGCTGGTTTGTTCATGTGATTGTAACTGTTTCTCCATTTAAATGTGATGAATAGACATTAAGTTGTATGCTGATGAAGGGTGTAGACCTGAAAGCTTCGTATTAAACAGTTTTTACGTTTGGTGATTACAGAGTGTCTTGGATGTTTCTGGTTCCTCTTCTGTGTTTTGTTGATGTCTTTAGATGTAGCATTTCTAAAAGAGCTGGGTCAAACATGGCTTTGCAAGTCAAGCAGAGATTGCCTCTAAGTAGGCGATATGCGACAGAGAATAGCTGGAGTATTTTGAGTATGTCTGTGTAGGACATGTGTTTGATGCCTAGAATCCCCTTTGTGAGGTACTGCTGTGGCCTCAACAGCTGTTGCAGGTGTCTAGTGAGGTACATGCCAAATGGGCCATTATACATGATGATTGGTCTAATGAGGGAAGAGTACACAGAGACGATGACCTCTTTCTTCCTGGATGCAAAACTCTTGGTAATGAGATGTGCCACATAGAAGGATTTCCTGACTACAGTGGCAATATGGTGGTTAAAGGAGAAGTTGCTGTCAACCTGTGTCCCCAGATCTCTTATAACCCCTACAGTGTTCAGTCAACTCCCATCTATGTGGCATTTAGTGGGAACTGAGTTTTTACCAAAGGGGCTGATAATGTATTTTGTGGTGTTAAGCTTCAGACCATAGTTTCCACACCAGTCAGTGGTCTCAGTGAGGCCTTTCTGTAGGGATGTCTGCATCACTTGTGGAGTTAATGATGGCTCCCAGCTTGCAGTTGTCTGTGGACTTGGTCACTCAGATTTCCTTTTTGTTGGCCTGGACTCTTATCAAGTACATGCTGAACAGGAGAGTACCCAGGAGTGATCCCTGTGGGACTCCACTCATGGCTGGTTGGCAGTCTGACTTGGAGCTCACTAGTTTCACACTGTGTGTTGTGTCTCTGAGCCAATTTAAAACCCCATTAATGATATAGGGGTTGATGCCTAGATTGGTGGGTTCATCAATAATACCTGACTGAGGAATGGTATCAAGAGACTTGGCCAGATTGATGTAGGCTGTATGCAGTGCCTTACTGTCATACACAGCCCTGGTAACTGACTCAAAGAAGTCAACCAGGTTGAGCAGGCTTGATCTCCCTTTCACAAAGCCAAACTGTGTGGGGTCCAGAGTTAGGAGATTACTTATATGTTTATTGATCAGGTCACTAATGATGCCCTCCATAGCTGTACATATCAGACTCATCAGACTAATGGGATGATAATTCCCAGGGTCTGTAGTCGCTACCCCTTTATGGAGAGGGATGACTGTAGCAGTGTGCCATTTGGGAGGGACAAAGCTGAGGTATGGCTGTAACTGAACAGGGCACACAGATGTGGTGCCAGGTATTTTTGTAGTTCATGGAGAACACAGCCATGGATAATTTTGCCTCTTTTGGGTCCCATGGAATCTGTATTGTTGCCTTTGGACAATGCAGGTTTAACATGGGTGGCAGTAATCCTGTGTGCCTGGCATTCTTCTGACATTCTGGTTGTTCTCCTGGGGGGAGAGAGGTTTAAAGCTGGAACTGAATGTGTTGGCAAGAATGTTGTCAATATCTGTTGGCTCAGTGTAGGAGGTATCATTGTGCAGTAACTCAGAGAACTTTTGGGTATTGCCATGGCATTTCTGGATATAACTATCAAAGGCTTTGTGATTGTTGTCAGTGTCTTTTGCAATTCTGCCATCATAGCTGGCTTTAGATGATTTCATGAGGGATCTCAAGTTGTTGTTGAGACTAATAAGGGAGTTTTACCATTCTTGGGAATCCAACTCTGTCTGTAACAGTTTCTTCCTTCTGCTGTACAGGTAATTAATGACAGGGGACCACCAGACTGGCATCCACTGTTTGGAGGTGAGTGTCATGGTTCTGTTGAGTATAGCTAGTTCCATGTGTTTATGTACATGTGCATTTGTGTATGATTCGGCAGTCCTGCAGGTATTTTCCATTGGCATGGGTGTTGCGAAGTAAGCCACCTCCATTTTTAGGAGTCCAACGTCAGTTTTGGAGCAGTTTCTCAAGGTGGTTACCTTTGTGAGGGTGTGGGTGAAATGTGGATTTCCACTGTGATTACTCTATGTTGGATCTGACAAGGTAGGGATTGACTATTGTTGTCAAACAACCGCGCCATGTGTTAGCAATCAACACAGATCAAGGATGTGGCTTCCTTTATTGGGTGTCAGAATGAGCTGGTCCAGGGCATTGGAACTGATGAATTCCAGGAAGTTTTGGGCCAGTGTATTGGTGCTCGAGTATCTTTCTCAGTTGTTGGAGGGATAGTTGTAGTGTCCTAGTATGAGAGTGGTGGGGTGGAGTTGATAGATTCCAGGGGGTTAAGGAATGTGCTTTGTGAGTCTAGGGACATGGATGGGGACCTATAGCAGCCTATGACCTGGATTGCACTATTATACAATGTCAGTTGTACCTGAAGTATCTCAGATGCATTATGCTGGGATACTAGTCTGGATGCATTCATATCCTATATGAATATGGAGACACCACCACATTTGGAGGTGTGGTCCATGTTTTAGGGCCATGGGTGCTGGAACCATAGAACACAGGGGGAGGGGTACCCCCCCCACTTTTGCAGATCATCCATACCTCTGCAATTTCCTTTTCCGTGCCGCGATGATATCAGCGTACGTATTTCTGGTTGTTTTGCGAGCGGGAACACAGATTTATTCAAGGCTGTGCTGCCTGCAGAAATGGACTTAGTCCCAGAAGCCTGTGATGGAGCAGTCTGGAAGCAGAAATGGATTTAGCCTCAGAAGCCTGAGATGGAGCAGGTTAGCATCTGGAAGCCTGTAATGGAGCGGCGTCTGGACTGTAATTGCAGAGTGGAGCAGGAACGGACACAGAAGATGGAGTCTGTTGTAGAGTGAGTACACTGTATATTGTTGCAAAGAGGTGTAAATGCCCCCAGCAGGATACATCTGGTGGCTAAAGGTACTCAGGCCCAAACCCTGTACCTTGGGTACAGATAAAAAGAGCCTAAAGTCTCTTGCCACTATCACTTGTGAAGGACTGGTAAAACAACACCTTTTATTCTAGCAATTTTCTAAGGTTATAAAATCAGTATTTGAAATGTGTCCCTAAATCTTTTATTCTAGCAAATTTCTAAGGTTATAAAATCAGTATTTGAAATGTATCCCTATTTTGGGGCTGTATTCCCCCATTATTGGCTTTGTTCTATATTTTTGTGCTAAGAGGTTGAGAGCTATGGTGAGAAGTGAGAACTGAATTCACTAAATGATATGATAGCCATTTAAGTTTGTCTTCCTGTCTTTCAAGAAACTGCTGGTTTAGCTTAGTGGTATGTTGCTCTGACTGTAGTGCACAAGGTTCTGGGTTCAAGACTTGTCAGTGAAATGCATAGTGGTAACATTTTATGCAAGCAACTTTCCAAAATTATACACGTAATGTTTAAAATGTGTCCCTGGTTTTTGGCCTTTTGCCCCCCCCCCAACTGAAAATAAGTTCAAGAAGCTGTGCAACATGCCCATGGCTTACACTCTACTTGATTCTGTATTTATATATTGTGTGTAGAAGTATACTGTTATCAAGGAAATGTTCTGAATTGGGCAGTTTTGTCATTATTGGTGCATGCATTTTGCTTCATTGCCTACTGGAAAAATGTTCAAACAATACATTTTAAAATGCAATTGTGTGTGGAGGTAGACTGTTATTATGGAAATGTTCTGAATAGGGCAGTTTTGTTATTATTGGTGCATCCATTTTGCTTCATTGCCTACTGGAAAAATGTTCAAACAATACATTTTAAAATGCAATTGTGTGTGGAGGTAGACTGTTATTATGGAAATGTTCTGAATAGGGCAGTTTTGTTATTATTGGTGCATCCATTTTGCTTCATTGCCTACTGGAAAAATGTTCAAACAATAAATTTAAAATGTGCTCTAACTTAAGTCTAACAAGTGTGCTGTATTATACAAGGAATATAATTTAATACAATCAGGAAGGTGATTGCCCTAAAATGTGTTTGAAAACAGCCCAGAGGAAAGTGTGAAAGGCTCAAAATCATGGGCAAATTTTAAGCTTTACTCTTGTTACCAAAGCAATGGATGAAGGCAAAACAGTTCACACCACATTACCTCATTACCTTGACCTGGTCAAGCCTTTTGACACAATCCCCTACTCAGGTGTAGTACAAAAGATGAATAATGTAGGAGCAAACACTTGCATCACCAGCTGCATTGTCAACTTGTCTCACAGGATTCAGGAGATCAAAACAGGGGAAGAGACCAGTCATCAATAGAGTCCCCCAGGGTTCAGTGCTGAGACTTTTTCTGTTTGACATATACATCTCAGAAGTGAAAGGAAATACCAAAAAGCATTTGCCAGCTAAGTTTGAGATGACTGCAAGTTAGGAGAAGTTATTGAATCCACAAATGACTTAATCATCATGCAGAAAGGTTTGTCCCAAATAATAACTAGTGTCAAAATCATGACAATGCCCTCTGAGAACTGATCCAATTGTTTGGCATTTGGGAATTTGTGTGTACAGTGATCTAACTTTTGCCCAACATGTGCCCAGAGTCATAAGAAAGCCTTTCTATATTGCACGGCTTATAAACAAATTGATTGTGACTAGATCTAGATATGCTGTTGCCCTCCTTTACAAAGCTCTCATTATTTCAATCATTTTGTATAATGCCCACTTTGGCATGTATCTGTCCAACTCCATGCAACAATTGGAACACCTTCAGAGATATCTTACTAAAAGGATACAAGTCCTAAACAATAGGTCTTGCATGGATGACCTAAAAGATGTATTACAATACTCACTATCCTACGGAGTGCTTAGAGGTGACATGTCTGGCATACAAAGCATCCTCTGACATAATAGAGATGGACCAACTGAACATTAGAAAGTCAAATTGCATCATAAATACTCAGTCCAGGTATCTAAACTGAATGTTGTGGAGAGATGGATGTATATCACAGAGGTTACCACTGTTCCAGAACAGACTATCCATAAAAATAAAGCAAAGCTCATCCATCCATATTCAAATGCAACTTGGATCTAAGGATGGGTAACAGAAAATGTACTCCAGGATTTCCCCTCATACAACTAATGGATAGAGGCAGTTCCTAAATGCTGCATCCATTACATGGCCCCCTCAAATTATCTATAGTATGATCACAGTTGTTCTCACTAGGGCAAATATGCAATTATCAGCCATGGGACTAGCTAAGACGAATCAGAAAATGTTAATTCAGGCACCAAAAGGGAATTTGCTAAGCTTAAAATGTCCTCCAATTGAAAATATATTGTGGAAGCAAATAGTTATAAAAAATGTTCCCTTTTTAGTTCACTAAGTGCCCCTGTCGCCCTCCACCCCCCCCAGTCTTTAACAGCTTCCGGCACCTATGTTTGGGCATGACAGGTGTGGAATGAGTTATAGCCTAGTAATGCAGGTGTGCTGCCTGCTGCTGGAAACCAGATCTCCGTTATAGCACAGATGTCAATGTTCTCCATTTTGAGGAGTGCTTCAAGTGACTGCATCACAAGATGTAGATGTCTAGTGTTGAGAAGCATGACCCTCAGATTGCATTTCTGTATAGCTGTTACAGTGGTAATTTTATTTAGAGCACCACCTAAAAAGGCACTATAGGGGTGGCAAGACACTTAGCGAGTACCTGGAAACCCAGGGGTGACAGATGCAGGCCATCTCTGGCAAGCCATCGCAGTCTATCAGTCATGCCATCCCAAGCAGACATATACTGGATCCACTGAGAATGACTCCAGACACTTAAGCCAAATATTGAAGTCAATCATTTGTTGTTTGTACTGTGGTATCATTCTGGGTGACAGTAGTATATTGCTCAGGGCTACAGTCATACCTGCTTGGTCCACATAATCTGAGTGACCCACCATGTACCTCTTCATGTAGTCCAGGGAGATGTGTCTCAGGTCATTCACACACATGGACAATGACAGAGTGATACTTGTAGTTGTTGTGGAGTGACCTGACTGGGTGTGTTATATGTTGGATTCTGGCACCTGACAGACAGCTGACTGTTACCTTCTCCATGTTCAGCCTAGTGAGTGGGACATCTGTGTGCCTCACTATTGAGTCACCTATGATTACTGTATTGGGCAAGGTAGTTAGCCTTAGGGACTTAGGTTGAGAGGCTCTCTGTGTAGGTGAGATATGTGTCCTGTGGTTTGTGCTGTGTTGTAGTGATTGAGTAGATATCTGTCTTGGTGGTCTCTGCTGTTTGGGTAAATGTATATTGAGTGTCTCTGTAAAGGTGGCTGTGTGGTTTTTGTTTGTATGTCAGAGCTGTGATAATGGGTGTTCTGGAGGGGTATGTGTGTGTGTGTGTGTGTGTGTGTGTGTGTGTGTGTGTGTGTGTGTGTGTGTGTGTGTGTGTGTGTGTGCTTGTTTGTGTGAGAATCATATACTGTGTGGGTTATACCATTTTGAGTTGTGTACCACCCTATAAACTTCCCATCACCCTACTTTACTAGGCCTGCTGATGTCATTCACCTTCAAAGTACCTTGGGACAAGGTGAAATCATGTAAGCTCCGTGGCACTTCTGATACTTGCATAACACTATAGTAGAAATAACTAGATAGGTGAGGGTTCTAATCTCAATATTGGTAACTGTGTGTTTGTGTGAGAAGTATGTACTGCGTGGGTTATACCATTTTGAGTTGTGTACCACCCTGTAAACTTCCCATCACCCTACTTTACTAGGCCTGCTGATGTCATTCACCTTAGAAGTACCTTGGGACTAGGTGAAATCATGTAAGCTCCGTGGTGCATCTGATAACTGTGTAACACTATAATAGTAATAACTAGATATGTCAGGCTTCTAATCTTAATAGTGGCAAGTGTGTGTGCAAATCATATTCTGCTTGGCTGATACCATTTTGATGTGTGTACCATCCATGCCTGTTTACCACCTCCCAATGGTATTACTTTATATAGTGTGGTGATGGCATCTGCCTCACATGCAGCATGTTAAATCATTGTGTAGGCCATACCAGTGCTCTGTACAGATGTGTATGAAATATCCCAATGTTTGCAACCTACATGTGGTCTGTGTCCCTTAACAATGCCCATGTATGTGCTATTGTTGCCAAATCAACCACAGTGAGCATAGTGGCACACATGCCAACATCATGTATCATACCTGACTGAAACATCATGCCAATATGTCTGCTACCCTATCACTTCTCCAGGCTTGTAGGAACAATACATGAGTCCACATGCTATTTCTGGTGGGTTATCTCACCATCCATGAAGGTATTCAGAACAGTACATGTTGTAAGAGGTAGTGTGTTATGTCCCATGCATATAATCTATGTGGGCATGCCATATGTATGTAGTACTACAGTACATCAAATATGAAATGTAGGTTGACTATGTCTATTGTCAACTGTGTTTGTGTTACTGTATGCATATCTCCTGTGTCAGTCCTTAGTGTGTGTATGCAAAGGATATAACATTTTGTCTCCCTGCTCCCCCGGGTGAACTCAGGAATACATACCACAAACCTGTCATACACAGTATCATGCATGCCCTCATCAACTGCATCAGGGTCGAGTGTATGGGAATGAAATGGCAGGGCCAACAGATGTTGAGAGGTGAATCTGTTGCAGTTAATGTAATGGCTACACTTGTGAGGGACCTGCTGACAGTTCTGCAGTAACTTGTTCTGTATGTATGAGCCTATGGTACTACACAACACTAGTTATTACTACTGTAGTGTTATGTAGTTATCAGATGTGCCACGGAGCGTACATGATTTCACCTCATCCCAAGGTACTTCTAAGGTGAATGACATCAGCAGACCTAGTAAAGTAAGGTAATGGGAAATGTACAGGGTGGTACACAACTCAAAATGGTATCTCACACAAATACACAGTTGCCAGTATTGAGATTAAAATCCCTACTTATCTAGTTATTACTACTATAGTGTTACACAGTTTTCAAATGAGTCACAGAGCTTACATGATTTCATTTAGTCCCAAGGCACGTATAAGGTGAATGACATCAGCAGGTCTAGTGAAGTAGGGTGATGGGAAGCTTACAGGGTGGTACACAAATCAAAATGGTATAAACCACACTGTATATGATTCACATACACACACACACACACACACACACACACACACACACACACACACACACACACACACACACACACACACACACACACATGCGCGCGTGCACACACACACACACACACACACACACACACACACACACACACACACACACACACTTGCCAGTATTGAGATTAGATCCCCTGCCTACTTACTGGGCTGACAACTGGCCAAAGGTGCTGATAACTGCACAGCTGAGGTAAACTGGTACTGGTGCCAGAAAGTCCACTTTCAGTTTTTCCCTTAGATCTTGCTAGTTCTTTCTTTCCTGCACTTCAAATAGCCTAATAGCTTTACACTTCAACATTTTTTTATCAATTGTTCTAGCACACCTGAGAGCCATCAGCAGTAGTCGTTCCTCATGGAATTAGATCCAGTACTTAGGAGTTATGATCATCCCTCCTGGCATGATTAAAATGCATTTCTCTGTGCTTTTGCCCATTAACCTGGTGTACTTGGGCATTCTGAGGCACTGGTGTAACTGCCTCATGTATACAGACAACCCTCTTCTCTAAACTTCCAACACTCAGACCTGTGAGAGATGTCCCTATATCACCGGATTGGATGATATGCACTGTCAAGCGTAGACTGGACTAGCTGGTCAAGAGGAGAAGGGTCACCACCTGCAACACACCACATGGAACACATTCCCATCCGGAACACCCACTATCACAGCTCTGACATACAAACAATAACCACACACCCACCTTCACAGAGGCACTCAATAGACATTTACCCAAACAGCTGAGACCACCAAGACAGACACCTACTCGAACACCAGCTCTGTAAGCTACAGAGCTTACTGGGCTGACAACTGGCTAAAGGTGCTGATATGGGGAATTACATCAGCATGACTGATAAAGTATGCCAGTAGGTGGTGAGCTTATCAAAATACTTCTTCCTACAAACATACACACTTTCACACATTTGTTAGATCTGAGAGTAAAACAATCCAATCTAGTTATTTGTACTATAGTGTTACACAGTCATTGCATGTGCTACAGAGCTTACTGGGCTGACAACTGACCAAAGGTGCTGATAAGGGGACTGACATCAGCAGGACTGATAAAGTAGGGCAGTGGTTGGGAGACTTATCAAAAAACTTCTTACAAACATACACACACAATTATTTACCAGATCTGAAATTAGAGCCCCTGTATAGCTAATGATTTGTACTATAGTGTTACACAGTTATCACACATGCTACAGAGATTACTGGACTGACAACTGGCCAAAGGCGCTGATAAGGGGAATGACATCAGCAGGAGTGATAAAGTAGGGCAGTGGGTGAAAGACTTATCAAAATACTTCTTACAAACATACATACATACTCATTTACTAGATATTGGATTAGAACCCCTGCAAAGATAGTGATTTAGGCTATAGTGTTACACAGTTATCACACATGCTATGGAGCTTACTGGGCTGGCAACTGGCCAAATGTGCCAATAAGGGGAATGATATCAGCAGGACTGATAAAGTGGGGCACTGGGAAGTATTGTGGGTGGGAATGGCATAAATCTGTTTCACCTGCAAACAAATACACACCTCCTCACTCTCACATATACAACTATCACACACACAATTGCCAGTACTGAGATTAGAACCCCCTACCTATACAGTTTTTTCTACTATAGTGTTATGTAGTTACCGCAAGTGCTACAGAGCTTACATGGGTGATTGGTGTCCAATGGTACTTCTAAGGTGAACGAAAGCAACAGATCATGTGAAGTAGGCCAATGTGAAGTGTACTGAGTGGAAAGAGTCTCCTAATACATGGACCTATGGAGACACACGCAAACACATATACACACACACACACGCACACACACAGGCAGGTGATGTAATATTATAAACTCAACCTCAGTGCTTTTACACAATGGGACTCACCTTTTATGCTGGGACATGCAACTGTTTACAACTAGTATGCCACTGTCCACAGCAGGATATCACTGTATGTCATTCAGGGTATCTGTGTGTGTGTGACTCACTCTGTCAAGTCCCCCTGTGTCTGTCTCTCTCTCTGTATCACTGTCTGTCTCTCAGTTCCCCACATCTATGTGTGTGTATGCTTGACAAATTGTATCTGTTGGCCATATGTATATGTGTGTGGGACATGTCCTGAAACACCATCTGCACAATCAGACATAGATGTACACTTTGAGGTGTTGCAAAAACACACATCCTTCTACAAAGATCCTGCTAGAGACCAGTATGGCATCTAAGTCTTGCATGGCTGATATAAATGATCATACTGATATGGTTCAGAAGGGGTATCTAAGACTCACTATTTTTGAGGGACTGGAGGGCATACCTCAAATCCTAGTTAGGGAAGAGGTCCCTGGATCCTTGATTGAGGTCTTCCAGGTTTCAGATCCACTACTCTTTTTAAAAGCACATATCACACCTAAAAAATAAATAAAAATCAAAGACCATCTCTCCTTCTCAAATGTCTCAAGAAAACAAATGGATGGAATTTTCAAAGGGCATATACAAGGCCATATTGTCTTTCGAGCCTCATTCCTTTCTTTTTGCTAATTCTCTTCCTACCACTTCCCACCCAGAAGAGACAATACAAATTCCCTTCGGAGGTGGATGAAGAATCTGATTCAGATGAACATTCTCTAGATTTCTCTACAAGCCAAAAGGCTTCAAATGATGAAGACACATTATCCCCTGATTCTCCTGTTGAGGAAATCCCATTTGGTAAAACAATCACAACAGTTATGCAGCATTTTGAATGGGAACCTTGACAAGTTTCTGATACACAGAATAACTATTACAATTTGTTGGAGGCAGGAGCTCCTACATCAGTTCTGTAGTCCTCTTTAGATGCATTTGCATCCATTTCTTCCTCCCTTGATTCCCATCCTCTGGCCCTTAAGGGACATGATATGTTTTATAAAGTAGCAAAGGATCTTAGATTTCTATATTAAAATCCTTCAACATGACCTTCTCTGTTTTCTATTTCGATTGATAAGCATTCAAGTTTTTACTTGCTACTAATGTTTTACCTTCAAATAAAGGCAGTAGGGGCATGGACAGATATGGAAAGAAGTTTTATGCTTCTGACCCTCTGGCCTTCAGGCTATTGAATTATCACACCCAGATAACAAACTATCTGTTGTCTGCTCTTGGTAAATTGAGTTAAACTCTGACTAATCTTTAGGTTTCTTAAATTAAGCATCAGGCTATTTCTATGGTGGGGAAGACTACCCTGGTGGCCAAATATACCATTAAATCTAGTTATGCAGTGGATGCTTCTTCCAGAGAGGCTGCTACTGGATTTGTCATCAGGAAATTTGCATGGCTCTATTTTTTAGTTCTTCCCTAAGCATATCAGTGCTAAGCTGTAAAAATCCCCTCTTATCAGGGATTTTCTCTTTGGTCCTGCAGTTGCAGATCTGTTTAAATCTTTGCAGGAGAAAATTAAAGTCATGCAAGATTTAAAGCAAATCTTTCAAAGAGCTACCTAGCTAATTCCACTTCCTTTACTAATATCGACCCTACATCTGCTCATAAAGGCAGGAAGATGTACAGGAAATGTTTTAAGGACAAAGCCTTAGAGGAATTATACATCATTTCCAACATACTTCTCAGCTATCCAGATTTTTGCAGAATGTCCAGATTTTTGTCTCATATTTTTATTCTGTTCCTCATAAAGTTTGTGATTTTCTGGATTTTTATGGCAAATCAGTGAGGATTGAATTAACTGAATAAATGACAGGAATTTGAGTTTCTGACTTCATATCCTTCAGAAAAATGCATGGTACCACAAGGCCTTTTATGCTGGAAACGTTCTAAGTTTATAAGAGCACTAATTAAAACTTGTCCTTATCTCTGGGGCTTTGTCCCCCTATTATTTTTGGCTTTGCCCAGATTTCTTCTAAGAGGTTGACAGTTATGCTTTCCAGACAAATCAGGCTGGCTGTTTTCTGCATTCTCTTTCCCCCTTGGTCTACCCTACCCCTTGTCAAAAAGACTAACCACCTCTTTCTTTTCAGCTTGACAATTCATCACTTCAGACAAGTGTGTTCTTTCTATCATTCAAGAAAGCTGAAAAATTACTTGGTAGGAAATTCCACCCTTCAGAGGCATTCCACCTCCTCCTCCATTCAACTAGGTGCACCTTCTCCATCCTATTTTGAAGGGTTATCTTGACCAAGGTACCATGGATTCTGTACCATCATAACATCTAAGAAAGGCTTTTATTCCAGGAGACTGGAAACAGATTATGGACTTGCCTCACCTCAGTTCCTTTCTGAAGATCTCATCTTTCAAAATGCTTTCTTTTAAAATTCTTTTACCCTTCAGTTTGCCGCAAGCTTTTCTGGTATCCTTGGATCTGAATGATGCATGCCTACCTTCATATTCCCATTTACCCTTCCTATAGGCATTTCCTAAGATTCTTGACTTGTTCATCACACTTTCCATTCTCTGCTTTACTCTTTCAGTTATTTACAGCCCCCAAGATTTTCACAAAGTGACTAGCTCCAACTATCACCTTTTGCAGGACTTAGGGAATTCAGATATTCCCATACCCTAATGACTTCTTATACAGTCAACCTCCCTGGATGACCTGCTAAGGCATTTCAACTACAGAATTTCCTTTCTACAGAAGCTGTACTTGACAATCGATGTAAAAAAGTCTGCCTTGACACCTACCCTGGATCTAGTATTCCTGGGTTGCTGGCTGAACACATGTCACACACTAGCCTTTCTTCCATAACAGAAAGTGCAGACTGTCCATATGTATTTTCAGCCCCTCCTTTCTCTTCAGTCTTGTCCTGCAAAGAAATCCTATGGGCTCTGGGGCTCATGGCAGAATCCATCTCCATGATTCCTCATATAAGAAAGTTCTAATAGTACCTAATGTCTCTCTGGTTTCAGCATTGTTCCCCATTAGGCACTCAGATTCCACTACCAAACTTTTTAAACAGAAGTCTTCCTTACTTGATCTCTCAGGTGCAACTGAATCCAGGACTACCATTCAAACCATCTGTTCCCACTCAGGAACTGGACACAGACACATCAGATCTAGCCTTTGGTACATGAACAGGCTTGTTAACAGTTCAAGGCCAGTGAACCCTCTATAAAGGAAGGAGCACATTGACATGAAAGAAATGAGGGGTTCATTCAGACTCTACAAGTATTTTCTCACTTGTGGAATCCAATACACCACAGGATTTTTACAGACAACACAATAGTCTTATGGTATATAAACAAACAAGGAGGGGGGGTGGGAGTCTTATCAACTGTTCATACCAAGCTAGAAAAGCTAATTTGTCCCTAAAAGCAATTTATGTTGTTTCCCAGGATAATGATCTGGTAGATTCATTATGCAGGACCTTGGAAGATCCCCAATAAATGGATGTTGAACAAGAATATCTTCATGGACATAGAGCACAAATGTGGTATTCCTCAGCTAGATGTATTTACCTCCACTCACAACAAACACCTCAGGCTCTTTTTCTCCAGGATTCCTTGTAGTCAGGCACAGAGGATTAACACCAAGTCTTTTTCATAGGAAGGGAAGTCCCTTTAAGCATTCCTTCCACTTCTTCTTATCCCCAATATTCTGTTAAAGATCCAAAGGGACAGACCAAAATTCTTGCAGTTCATATGGAGTTACATGTATCGGTAACATATAAGGCTCTTTGCTCCTACTACTACTATTGGAACTGTCTGGGTATCTTTCTTCCACATTGCTCTTGTTTTTGCCTGCAGATCCTGATATTTTGATAATTTGTGTCTCTCTGTATGCAAGTTACTGTAGTCAGTAGGTGTGGCAATTTCAATGATCAATGCTACTCTTGTCTTCTTTTCTTGGACAGCTAAATCTGGTTTTCTAGCATGTATCTTTTGAACTGTTGGTAATGGGTAATCCCAAGTGAAGTAGACTTCCTCATTTTCTATGATGCTTTGTGGCTCATGTTTCGAGTGTTTTTTGGCCACTTCAGTACCATAATGTTTGCACAATCCCCAATGCATCAGTCTCACCACATTATTATGCCTTTCAGTACACAGTCGTTGTGTCATTAGTATGTTGCAACCAGCAATGAGGTGTGCAACTGTTTCCAGTTTGGTTTTACAAACCCTACATTTGTCTGTTTCCCCAACAGATTCAATGGACCTTTTAAACCAACGTGTATTCAGCCCACTATCTTGGATTGCCAATATTAACCTTTTATCTCTTGGTTTGAATTCGCCACTCCTTAACCATTCCTGTGTTCATTGCTGACCAACATGAGGTTGTTCTAGAAGTTTTCTATACTTACAACTATATTTATCCTTTTTCCACATTTCTTGCCTTCTCATCTGATTGATGCCTTATTTTTATCTCCTACTGGTTTGATTTCCATTCCTGCTTGACGCCGATAAGCTTCTGCTCGATTAAGCAGAGAAGTCATCTTAGATTTATTCTCCTCATGTTTCAAAACTTTCACTATGTTTGGGTCTTGTGAGGTCAGCAGACATATGTTGAGTCCCACAATTGCAGATCTGTACATATAATCAATTTCAAGGAGGCTCATCCCTCCTTCGGAGTGGGGAATATATAATCTTGGTATGCACTGATTTTTATAAATCATTTGGTGAGCATGAAGCATCCTTCTTGTTTTACTATCTACTCTATGCAGCACGCTTTGGGGCTAGTCAATCACTCCAAAACTGTAAGTTAGGACAGGAAGAGCAAATTGGTTTATAGCTTGGATTTTGCTCCTAGATGGCAGTGGTGTTTTCTGGATTAATTTAAGTCTTCTGAAGTATTCCTTACTAAGCTTATTCACATTTGTTCATGTTTTATTGTTAAGCCTTCATTAATTCCCAAGTATTTATACACTCCTTCTTGCTCAAGTCCTTTTATATCACATTCTTGTCCCAAACTTATGTTTTCCTGGTGTTGCAGTTTCCGTGTTTTAAAGGTTGCTTTTGCACATTTATTAAGACCAAATGACATTCTTATATCATCTGAAAAAGTTTTGACAACTTGCAGTTGTGCTTTCAGTTCCTCGTCTGATGAGCTATACAGTTTTAAATCATTGACAAAGAGAAGGTGATAAGTCTTTATACTTTGTTGTTTTCTATGAGACAGATTATAGCCATGGCCTAAGCTGTTGACTAAACAGCTTAATGGATGAAGGACAAGGCAGCATAGTAACGGTGACAGTGAGTCACCCTGGAATATCCACCTTTGAATTTTTATCCCTGGATAACAATTTCTCCTTTATCATGGCTTAATTGCAAAGTGGTCTGCCACTGTTTCAGGTCTATTAGAACATCAAGGTTTAAACATTCACATGTTTTAATATCGAACCCTACGGAGTGAAAGTTTAAAATATTGAAGCAACAGAAACCCAAATTCTTTCCTAGAGAAAGAATTTGGTTGCCTGTTTCTGTTGCTTCAGTATTTTCAGCGCTGTGGTGGAAAGTTACGGGTCGGCATCAGGTAAGTGTGAGATTGTGTGGATGTGAGGTTTAGGGCGGGTTAGGTGAGTTAGGATTAGGGAGCGGGTGAGGTGAGTGTGCGATAGTGATGGACCTTAAGGTTAGGTTTTGGGTTAAGGTAAGTGGATAGTTAGTGGTGTGTGTATAGTGTAGTGTAGGGTTAGTTGTAAGATTTTAGGTGTATGTGTGTGGATTGCTGTTTGTTTGGTGTGCTTGTGTTGTGTGTATGTGTTTTGTAACAGCGATTTTTTTCCCTAGGAAAAAAATTGCTGTTCTGACAGTTCGAGATTGTAAGTTTTTGCTTACATAGGGTCGATTAATCACTGTTTGCCTCTTTCAGTGGTCGGTGATCTAATATAGACCCACTGTTTCATGGTCACTGTAATGTAGATTATCAGTGTGGGGTGTATCTTATACATTTTTAAGCACACTTTTAGCCATGAATGAGAGATATTATCAAATGCTTTTTTGTAGTCATTCCATTCCCTACTTAGATTCTTCCCCTTTTTACAGTTCTCCACTATGTCTTTATTTAACAACAAATGATCCTTTGTTCCATATGACTTTCTTTTATTCCCCTTTTGTTCTACTGCCATAATTGAATTTTCTTCTAAATGACTATAAACTCTGTCAGCATCAATTCCCTGTATAGTTTATACATCATCAGAAGGCAAGTTATTGGTCTATAATTTTTTGGGTAGCTTGCAGGTTCACTCTTAAGTAGGAGCATTGTTTTTCCTTTTGTTAGCCATGCTGGTCTCTTCTGGGTGTGCATATAAGTAATTCTTACTCATGGCTAAATCTTCTTGCAAAGATGTTAAGACTTTTAACCAGAAGTTAGGTACTGCATCTGGGCCTGGGGTTTTCCATTTAGCGGCTTTTATTAACTTTGTTTAAATCTCTCTAGCTGTTACTTCATCCCATGTCATATCCTGTACCTTTAAACTTCTTAGTCTTTCTTTTACTTCTGTCAATTTTGCATCTTTATGTTCCACAGGATATCCATAGATACTTCTCCAAAATGTATCTATTTCTTCTTTTTTGGCAAGCTTTCAATTCCCTTTACCTTATTTCCCAGTTCTCTATATAACCTTTTTGGCTTATTAATAAATTGCTTATTTTGCACTTTTCCCTTTTATTTATCTTTGTATCTTATTAGTTTTTCCACCCGTGGTGAAATTTTCATTTTGTTATTTGTGATAGTACATGATAGATTCTGATCTGTTCTAATATTGTGCATTGTCTTTATCACATCTATCTTTCTTAGTATTTTTGTTGATCTATTCCCTCTTCTATAATCTTCTAAAAGTGACACTTCTTGTTTTAATTGCTTTATCATTTTCTCTATTCAATATTTCCATGATGGTATTCGATTTCTCCCCTTCCTTTCCCTCACTACCCTGTGTTCTTGTGGTAGAACTTTATCAATCATTACTTTAGCTGCACAGCAATATATCCTGTTTACTTGAACAGTCCTAATTTCTGTGTTCATTTGTTTTATCAGACTTCTGACTTTTTGGGTTTTATTAACCTTCTGCAGTCTTTTTCTTTCATTGATCTTGATATATCTGTCCATGTCTATTAAATTGTGCAATTTTTCTCTTAGCTCATTTTCTTCCAAACTGAGGGCACATCCCTCATTTTCCAATTCCTGTGGGCATTCTATAGAAGATTCTACAGCATCTTCCTGTGACACAGTCTCATCAATTTCATCCCGAGACGTCCATTGCTCTATCATATGGGAACTCACTGGCCTATCACTTGTCAACATTGACTGCATCGGAGCTTTCACAGTTTCTTGTTCCTTCCCTTGCTGTCTGGCTTCAAGTGAACATTTATATTGGTTTCCTGTGGAAGGCTCCAAATTATATTCATATGGCACCTGACCAATTCTGTCCTATTCCATTGGTTTCCCTTAATTTGGATATCCATTACTCTATTCTGCTGTGGTGCTTTCTGAATTATATTTTCTACTCTAAATTCTTCACTTCACAGGTACTCCATAACCTCAGTTTCTATTTCCTTTGCTAATCTCCTTTTCTACTTTTCCTCTTTGTCTTCTTATTTTTTGTATTGTAAAGTTTTCCATGACTGGATTCCTTTGTCTGTATTTTCTTCAAATATCTTTGGTGCTGCTCTTTGTGTATTGGTTAGTTTTGATTTCTCCTTTGCATAAACATTACACATTATTAAATCTCTTTTTCTTTCCCATGTCCTTATTTCCTCTTCAGATGTTTCCTGATCTTCCTGTTTCTCCCTGCTTTGGGGACTCACTCCATCCTGGTGTAAGGTAACCTGTATTATACCTTCTACGCCAAATCCTGCACTCCGCAGGCACTCCATAACTTCAACTTCTATTTTTTAACTTCTACTTTACTGATCTTCTTTTCTACATTTCATCTTTGTTATATATATTTTTATATTGTGAATTTTTTTATATTCAGATGCCTTTTCCTGTATTTCTCTTCAAATATCTTTGGGGCTTCTTTCTTTACATTGATTAATATGGCTTTCTCCTTTGCATAAATATTGCACCATATCAAATCTCTCTTTCTTTCCTATGTCCATTTTTCTTTTTTATACTTTTCAAATATCTCTTGGTTTTGTTGTTTATATTTTTACACTTCCTCAGATGCTACTTTTTCCAAACAGATCAAGGCTTCTTGATCTATATACTGTTTTTCACAAATTTGTTGTATTAATGGGCAAAAATTATCATTTGAAGCATCTGACAATTTTTCTTGCGGACGTATTTTTCTTTCCTCTGATTTCTCTCTTAATCGTTTTGTTTATCTTGTGTCTGGAAATTATGGGCTTTTTACATAGTAGTAACAATACAAAATTTCTTTCTCTTTCTTTTTCTTATCCTCAATAGTCCACTTTATCGTCTTTATGGCTCTTCTTTGGCCTATCAGTTTTTGTAATTTTTGTGGACTACTACTTCCTTCTACAACAGGGGGGACATTCTCCCCCTAGGTCTGGCCTGACCCAGTTGTAGTGCTGTTTTTATATTTTGAGGATTCTACACTGCCATCTTTTTCAGTCCTGGCACCAGTGCGCCTACCAAGATTGAACACTTTCTTATCCTGAGTCTTGTGCACCCAGCTATCTTTTGTTTTTGACTTACTTCTATCCATGATATATGCTATATAAAATACAGTCTATATATCAGTGTTGTCTTGGTGAGGTTTTGTGAAAACAGGGTCCAGCTCATGAAGATACTCACCAGGACTTGAGGATGAATTCAATTTCAGCACTGCTACTCTCCTTTGCTTGCTGACTTTTCATCTTTTCATTTGGACCCCTTGTATGAGCTCTTACATGCTGGCCTAGATCATTCTTCTATCAAGACACACTTACCTGCCATTTCTGCATTTATGCCCCTTGATCCACTCTTGCTGTCTAGAACTGAGGTAAAACAGATTCTCAAGGGAGCCCTTTATTTGAATCCGCCTAGAGGGGTTATCCCTCCTCCTTGGGATCATAATTTTGTCTTGGAAAACTTATTCGTCCAGCTTTTGAACAAGCAGCTCTGCATCTATAAGGTTTTGTACTTGGGAAAACAATTCTATTAGTACCCCTTACTTATGCCAGAAGGGTTTCTGACCTTCAAGCCGTAATGGCCTCACCCCCTTTCCTCATTTTCCATATGGATATTGTGTGACTTAGGGTCAATCCTTCTTTTATGCCTAATATGGTTAACATGTTGTCTCTCAGCAATTAATCTACCCACATTCTTTCCAATCCCTCAAAACAAGAATGAAGCACTGTGGCATTCCTTGGATGTGCACAATCAATAAGACTAAATACATTAGGAAGATAAACCAGCTGTTTGTTTCTTTCTAGGAAAGCGAGTTGGGTAATCCTGTCTCTAAGAAACAATTGTCAATTGGATTTCTAAATAGATATCCGTTTGTTATTCTCACTGCCATAAGTCCTTATCCTCTCTGGTTAAGGCCCATTCCACCACACCAGTTTCTTCCTCTAGAGATTTTTACAAAGGAATTCATTTCAGGGTTATTTTAGAAGCAGATCCTCAGTCACCTTTGAATACTTTCACAAAATGCTACAGGGTAGGTGCTTTTCTATATCTAGAGCTGCTTTTCCTAAATATGTGCTTTCTGGATTGATTGACAGCTCACCTGTCCCTAATCCATCCACCCCTTCTAACTGATAATCTTTGTGAATCAGCCAATAGAACTGGAATATGGCAGCGGTGATCTAAGGATGGACATAGTACAGTTGTGTAAGAACTTTCCATAACAGTAGATGCCCTACTGATCAGTGTTGCTGTATTACTTGCCACCCACCTTCACCCTTTTCTAATGTCCATCTTTTGGATTCTTGTGGACTGAGGGGGTGCCATATACTTGCTTCCCTCTTCTTAACTAATGTTACTTCGCTGGGCAGTTCTTTTGTAGGATTGCCACTTTTCAAATGTCCAAAGTGGGACATTTTTTGTAGAAACATGAAGTTTTGCAGGACAAAACATACCCATGGCCAGTGCAAAGAAAAGAACTTCACTTTGTTGCCAAAATAAAAGCTGATTCTTACAGCATCTGAGTTGCTTATGTTGTTTCCTATAACGTTTAGGTGTTTCACATGCAAAATAACTGTATTATGCAACTATTAAAGAAAACTTAGGAAATATTTTTGTCCTAAAATCTCAGGATATTTCACATGTTTTTTAATTTTTATCTGCAGGATACAAGTGTCCAAAGAAGGATGGTCTCTCACAAGGAGGGACAGGGGATAACCCTAGTTCTTTGCCTCAGGTGATTCTGATCTTCTGGCTTAGATAGTCTTGAGTATCTTATGCTCATATGTCTGCTTATGTAACCTTATGCCCCTGGGCTTAGGTCATATGTCAGACAAAGGTTACATCTGTGAGATAACAGGATAGCACTAGAATACAATGTTCAGTAGGATGTTTGTTGTTAGGAGAATTTCTTACACAACTGTACTTTTTAAACAGATATATTTTTCTTACATAACTTATATTCTGAAGAAGCTTGAGTAACAAAAGCACTAAATACATTTTTTTAAGTTCTCACATTATCTTGTCACTTCATTTACTGGTTTGGTGTATAACAGTAGGACTCCACTTCTCATGATACAAACCAGTTTATTTCTTTGTGTCTTCAGTGTAAACTGAATTCATTACAGGAGACAGTTAAAAAATATATAAAGCATCTATGCCACAGGATCTAATATTAAAAATATGGCTGTGTACTAATAAAGTACCCAGCTCATATTATTTTGGAATGAATCTGGCCTTACAGGTATAGACAAAAACGAACAAGTATTGAATTATATTAAGAAATGCAGACTGCAAGTAGGAATGCTACAGGAAACACACCTGAAAAGAAATAAGCAAGTGAATAGTTATAATTCTTAGAGAAGCTCCAATAGTGGTAGAAGAGGGAAAAAAAGATAATAATGCTATATTTGTGGTAGTAAAGGGCAACCGGCAAGGGAAGAGGATTACACTGGCATGTATTTATATCCCACTTAAAACTGCTCTTCATCATCTTCTTTCAGCTGTCCCTGTTAGGGCTTACCACAGCAGATCACCTGTCCTCTGCATCTTGCTCTGTCACACCAACTACCTGCATGTCCTCTCTCAGCACATCCATAAACCTTATCTTAGGCCTTCCTCTTTTCCTGTTACCTGGTAGCTTCATCCTTAGCATTTTTTCCCAATATACTCAGCATCCCTCCTCAGCACATGTCCAAACCAACGTAATCATGTCTCTCTGGCTTTGTCTCCAAACCTTCCAACCTGGGCTGACCCACTCATATACTTATTCCTAATCCTGTCCACCCTCGTCACACCCAGTGCAAATCTTAACATCTTTAATTCTGCCACATCCAGCTCAAACTCCTGCCTTTTTGTCAATGCCACTGTCTCCAACCCATATAACATAGCTGGTCTCACTACCCTCTTGTAGACCTTCCCTTTCACTCTTACAGGTACTCGTCTGTCACAAATCACTCCTGACACTCTTCTCCACCCACTCCATCCTGCCTGTACTCTCTTCTTCACCTCTCTTCCACACTCACCGTTACTCTGAACTATTGACCCCAAGTATTTAAATTCATCCAGCTTCGCCACCTCTACTCCTTGCATCCTCACCATTCCTTTATCCTCTTTCTCATTCACACACATATATTCTGTCTTATTCCTGCTGACTTTCATTCCTCTTCTCTCTAGAGCATATCTCCATCTCCCGAGGGTCTCCTCCACCTGTTCCCTACTCTCGCTACAGATCACAATGTCATCTGCAAACATCATAGTCCACGGGGACTCCTGTCTGATCTCGTCTGTCAACCTGTCCATCACCATTGCAAATAAGAAAGGGCTCAAAGCTTATCCTTGATGTAACCCCACCTCCACCTTAAATGCATCTGTCACTCCCACCACAGACCTCACTGCTGTCACACTACCCTCGTACATATCCTGTACCACTCTTACATACTTCTCTGACACTCCTGACTTCCTCATACAATACCACAACTCCTCTCTGGGCACCCTGTCATATGCTTTCTCTAATTCTACAAAAACACAATGCAACTCCTTCTGACATTCTCTGTACTTTTCCATCAACACTCTCAGAGCAAACATCGCATCTGTAGTGCTCTTTCCCGGCATGAAACCATACTGCTGATCACTAATCATCACGTCCCTTCTTAACCTTGCTTCCACTACTCTTTCCCACAACTTCATGCTGTGACTGATCAATTTAATCCCTCTGTAGTTACTACAGCTCTGCACATCACCCTTATTCTTAAAAATTGGTACCAAAACACTTTTTCTCCATTCCTCAGGAATCCACTCACTTTCCAAGATTTCATTAAACAATCTGGTTAAAAACTCCACTGCCATTTCATCTAAACACCTCCATGCTTCCACAGGTATGTCATCTGGGCCAACAGCCTTTCCATTCTTCATTCTCTTCATAGCTATCCTTACTCCTTGCTAAAACTGCTCTTGTAGAGCTTAAAAAAAAGTTTAGGAGAAATAATCAGCTTTCATCAGGGAATATTACTTATAGGTGGGGACGGAAATTTGATTTGCATCAGTGAGGATGTGTCTGGGGACTTAGAAGGGAGCATATAACAGAAACAGGGTAGATCTTTGAAGACATTTATGAGAATATTTGGAAGACAGGAATTCAGAAATAGGAGAGTATTTACATATAAGTACCCAGTTTAGAAAAACTGGGCTAGATGAAACAGAAATTATATTTCACAAGAATATGTACATTTAATTGAAAGCTTCAACACACATCCAATAACAATTTTACATCATGCACCAGTAGCAACTAGGATAAAAATGCAGGGTAATAAAGTAAAAATAAGACACTAGTGCTTCCCCATCTACTTGATAAAAAGATAGGAATTTAAGGAATGAACAGTGGAAGTTATTCAAGAGTTACTAGGCAAGATAGAAATTTCTTCAGAAGTTGTAACTAGTGAGTAGTATAAAATAAAAGTAGACTTTCAGAATAGGGTAGAAATAAAAGAAAAAGAAATATGACTAAGAAGTAACAGGAATTATTTAGAAGGGCTGACAAAGGTTAAATTATTTCAGAATAAAGGGAATCTCCCAGAACAAGAAGAGGTGCAATTGCAGAGTTCTAAAGAAAAGAATAAGGGAGTATCCGACTAATATGTGTGAACTTAGAAAGATTGTTGCTAATCAACTGTTTTTTTATAATAACTCCAGAGAATAAAAACGTTTAGCAAAACAAAAGTGGAAAGTGTTATTTCTAAATTTAGGGAGGCTTTAACAAGAAAAACAGCAAAGATCCTGTAGAGGTATTAAAGAGCACACATGGAAATATTTATGGAAGACTTAAGTATGCCAAGGTTAGAGGTAGATGAGTCTTAACAATTA
>NC_056743.1:395573603-395596103 GCF_019279795.1 Protopterus annectens | reverse complement strand
ACTGGGCTTTCGATATTTTAGTCTCAAGATACTGAAATTTGATATTTCAGTATTTCTAGAATGTGAAGTGCACATATATATATATATATATATATATATATATATATATATGTGTGTGTGTGTGTGTGTGTGTGTGTGTGAGTATATAGATATATAGATAGATATATCTGTGTGTGAGTGTATATATATATATATATATATATATATATATATATATATATATATATATGTATTAGTTGAAGAAATGCATGCATATCTTTAGACCTGGATATACAGCATGATTTATAATGAGTAACAAATAATTAAATAACAGAAAAGAGCACATCTTTTGATGTTTATAGGAATAAAAAATCATTGATTCTACCTAATGAACATATTCACGAATGATACAAATAAAATAAAAAAAAATAATATAAAATACAAGGAAAATTAATTAAACTGCTAAAGAAAATAGCTTCATATCTGGTGTCTAAATTAATGAATAACATCATCCGATGAAATTACATATTTCCAATATTCATTTATCCTGTGCTTGTACATAACAAACACGTTTGCAATCCACATTCTTCCGCTTTTATTTAATAACCCATATTACTCTTAATTATACCGATAAAAGTGAATTCTACATTGGCATGTTATGAAGTCTGTTTATATAACGCATATTGTTCCCTTTCACTTTTTTTCACCGATATGTACCACTGTCTGCTGTTTCAATTGCATCAGGGTATGGCCACTATACAATGCACTACACCAACAAATAGACATATAAACAATTCAGTCTGAAGTGCAAATTTTCTTTTGTTTGCTATAAATGAGGTAGTGTTTGCATAGGAAATTTTATACAGCAAACAGACTCCAAAGAATTTTTCCTGAGGTAGATGGCAAATGCTGGAGGTGTGATGGCAAAGAAAGAGCTAAATTGGAACATGCTTTGGGGTTGTAATGAGCTGGCAAACTTTAAACATTCTGTACAGCATACTCTGGAAGAAACATTGGATGAGCAAATTGGTGTAAATAAGGAAATTATTTTTTTCGAGCTTGGATACAAAATATGAATTTCCTAGACATAGTAAGGCCTTGAAAACTTTAATGCTTCTTGCTGCCTTCAAAGCAATTACTAAAAAATGGAAATCAAAGTCTTAACCAACAGTATTTGAAGTACTAGAAGTGGGATCTTTAGAAAAAGGGAAGAAGCAAATTACATAAAAATGGAAATCATGGGAATAATACACGCAGAATAATATTTTGGAGGAGAAATGAGGTTAAAGGGAAGGCAGGAATTGATCAATATATGCAATGTTGAATTAATGATAAATATACAAAAGAATATGTGTGATGTATAAGGTGTTCAGCTGTTAATATGTTACTATGTTTTTCTTTCCTTTACATAAATGTATGTTTCCCCAGTATCAAAAATCAGAAGTGGTAATAAATTAAAAATGTTATTACATATATACATATATATATATATATATATATATATATATATATATACGTTCTGTTCAGAATTTTGAAGCTCAAAACTTCGAATTTCGTATGATCAAAGATCATATGTTCGAAGTTTCAAAACTACGAAATCCTGAACGGAGATTAGCATACAGCACAGACCCCGAGATTTCCTTGTCCTCGCTGTAGTGTGATCTCGGAGTTGGTAAATTTAAGTTGTGGGGGGTGTAGGGGGGATTGCCCCCCTGCATACACATGTTTTATATATATATATATATATATATATATATATATATATATATATATATATATATATATATATATATATATATATATATATATATATATATATATATATATGTGTGTGTGTGTGTGTGTGTGTGTGTGTATATATATATATATATATATATATATATATATATATATAAAGAACATAGCTGAAAATGCATTCAAATCTTTAAACCTAATTATACAGCATTAATTATAATGAGTAACAAATAATCAAATAACAAAAAAGAACATATGTTTTGGTGTGGAAAAGGAAAACATTAGCGACTCTACCTAATGAACAAATTCTTAAATGACACAGACATTAAAAAAACATGCAAAATGAATTCATTTGATGAAGAAAATAGCTCCTTATCTCCATCTAGAGTCCAAATTAATGAATATCTTTCTGTGCAACCTGGTGTTACAGGTCTGGGAGTTAGCCTTACAAAGTCAGGTCTCTCTTCAGGCTGTTTACATTCCTTCAACTCAGAATGTGGTGGCAGACACACTCAGTAGGTCCATGACTGAATCCCACAAATGGATGTTGAACAGGGATGTGTTTCTGGATTTGGTCCATCAATGAGGTAGACCTCAGATAAATATTTTTGCCTCCCCCATGAGCAGACAACTTCCTGAATTTGTGCCAGGATCCCACATCCCTTGGCATGGAAGGTGGACACTCTATCCTTTTCTTGGAAGGGGGTGCTTCTATATGCACCCCCCCCTTTCCACTTCTCCAGAACGCCCTGCTAAAAAATTCAGCAGGAAGAACCAAAAATCTTGCTGGTGACTCCCTTTTGGCCAAGACAGCATTGGCTACCCTCCTCCTGCATTTACCCAAGGGCAATCACTACAAGTTACCCCACTGGATGGATCTACTCAAACAGGACAAGAGAACTCTAGTGTATCAACAGATGTCAACTCTAAACCTGACCCTGTGGGTGACAGAGTTTTAATCCTCTTCAGACACCTTTATTCTCAGGATGTGCTTCAAGTTCTGCAGGAGGCCGGAAAACCCACTACTATGAAATCCTACTTTTTCAAATGGAAGAGGTTTTCCATTAGGTGTCTCAAAATGGATTTTCAACCACTGTTAGCAGAGGTCCCAGTACATTTTGTCCTATCTGTGTTTATTGATGAAGAGTGGGCTCTCTTACTCTTCAGTTAAAGACCATCTTTCTGCTGTCGAGTAAGAGTGAGCTCTCTTACTCTTCAGTTAAAGACCATCTTTCTGCTGTCTCTACATGTCTACCTATGTCGCTACCTTTAGCTTCCAGATTGGAAGTTAAACTCTTCCTAAAAAGCATACTACACATTAGAATACCAAGGTAACCAGCTCTGCCTCCTTGGGATCTCAGTTCTGGTTTAGACAAACTTACCTTGGCCCCATTTGAGCCAGTAAGTTCCTCTTCCCTGCAACATTGCACATGGAAAACTGTTCTTCTCGTGGCAGCTACTTCTGCCAAAAGGGTCTCTGAGTTACAAAACCTAATGTTTACCTCTCCTTCACAGTCTTTCACAGGGATAGGATTTCTCTTCACACTAATCCCTCTTTTATGCCCAAGGCGGTTACTGAGTTATCCCTCAGTCTATCAACCTTCTAACCTTTTTTCCTTTTCCATAATGCTCCAGTGAGAGGATTCTACACACTTTAGATGTCCACATGCAACTCAGATACTACCTGAACAAAACTATGTCCATCCATAAGTCGAAACACCTGTTTGTCTCGTATCACCCAAGGGCCCTGAGTCGACCTGTTTCCAAGCAGACTATTTCCTCTTGAATTTCTAAAGCTATTTATTTCTGTTACTTAGCCAATGGAAAGAGCCTTTCTTTGCCTGTGAGGGCACATTCCAGTAGGGCGGTGTCTTCTTCTGGGGCCTTTTTTAAAGGCTTGGACACTTGCTATATCCTGGAGGCAGTCACCTGGTCTTCTGTTCTACTTTCACCAAACACTATAAACTAGTTGTCATTTCCGGGTCCAGGTCTGGGTTTGCCAGAGCTGTTCTGCATGGGTTTGTGGAAAATGCTTTTGCTCCTCCACCCAGTTCTTCCTCTGTATGAGCTTTGGCACTCTCCCTCATGTTATGAATACTGCAGGATATGAATAGAAGGACATAGAATAGTTGTGTAAAATCTTACCATAACCATAGATGTCCATCTCTTCAATATAATGCAGTATTTCTTTCTTCCCCTGCCTTTCTCCTGATGCTTGCCTGGTCCTTGGTTGCATGTTCCCTCACCTATATCAGGCTGGTGAATTGCGGCATTCAGTTCTGAGGTTGGTACATGCTGACGTCCACTTTATAACTGACGTCTCTTTATGGGTGAAGTAGGCCAACTGATGTGTTGTGTCGCACATACCTTACAGTAGCATTAAGTCTTGTGTATACTGGGCAGATGTATGAGTCAGCTGGAGGCAGATTCCCTCATGTTATGAATATTACATTAAATAGAAGAGAAGTACATTTCTGGTTATGGTAAGATTTTACACAACTATTCTTTCTGCTGCCTAATGGGTTGAAAGGAAGCTATTAAATCTTATGTCAAGTCATTGTCTTTTAAGTCTTTCTTTCCTTCTGCCTTTCTTTCTTTCTTTCTGTTTATATCTCTTGTGTACTGCACCCATCCATTCACTCTGGTATTAAATACACTCAAAGATGGTTTCTGACTGAATACAGTGGTTGTAAGCAAACTATTTAATTGTATTAATATTGAGATCACCAGAACATTTTTGCAGTTTTGTGTGAATGAAAAGGGTAGTTAAGTGACCATTTCTTGGGGTGTGGAGCCTGTGTAGTATGGCAATTTGTATCTGTGTGGAGAAGCTGAATGACTATTTTATTCTGGATGTTTCTTTAATTGCTTATATGCAGTGAAAAGTGGTGCCCCTGTTAAAAGCAATAGTGCACAGCATGTATGAGAAATGAGTTGAAGCTACTATTGCTGTGTCTTTACAATCAGTCAAGACTTTTGAATGGTTTCTATATCTTTACAACATTACAGCATCCTAAATGCATGTCTTCAGATTCAGTTTGAAACTAATATGCACTTTTCAAATTTTTCTTACAGGTGGTGAGCAACACATAAATATAATTACTTTTATAACACAAAGCTTATTATTTCTCTTTTCTACGGAAGGAATTGCTTTGCAGTAATGGAAATGTTATTATGGAATAAACAAGCAAAGAAGCATTACTGTGAATTATAACTTGGCATGCAAAAATTCAATGTGCAGCTGTCCTATTATCTCTGCATGTAAAAGCATAGCATAACTACAGTTTGGAAATTAATGTCCAGATCTGTTGTTGAAAGATCTAGCAGAAAATGTTGATACTGTTGGGTGCTCTATAAATGAATGAGTTTCAAGGGAATAGCCATGTGCTATTCATGCTGGTTCTGTTTTTAGCCAAAAAGCTCTGTTGTTTTGTTTAGCGAATGACACTCAGAGTATCTGTAAAATTAAAAAATAAAAACTTTAAACTAAATTAAAATCACTATCACTGTAAAGTTAAAGAACAAAATAGCATTATATTAAGAATTTGTGAACACACTTTATAGTGAACAAGGAGGGATAGTTAAGTAAAAGAATATTAGTGTAGTTGTAGACACAGAAATGAGTGCCAAAATGGGTCCTGTAGGAGGTCAAGTCCATCAGATTAATATTTTAGGCCCCAAAGTTTCTGTCAATTTGTGTGTCATCCCAGGATATTACTCCTCAGAGTGAAGGTGCCTAACACTTAAAAGGGAATTGGCATATTATGTGATCTGCTTCCTGAGTGCATGGCATCTGTTAGCATTAATCTGTCCATCTAGCATATATGTGCACCTAACAGCCATGTGATCTTTTGGAATATCCTTTTTTTGGAATCATTGGAACTGGCTAGATGTGTGCCAAATATGTTAATTATATGAACTACTCAGATGGCACATAGACACATTATAAATAATAACCTGGGCTTTATATACCACCTGACAGTTCAAGGACTTGCAAAACTTCCTCTGGATATATTAGAAGCCTTTTGGACCTGGTGGGGCTTTGATAGCAACATGTGTGCAGCCTGATGTTCCCAGAACCTCAGGATAAGGGGCTGTGTTATAAAAGGCCACCATGGTGTTGGATTTCATCTTTGCTATCCTGGAGAACCTATTATACTCAACCATGTGTTGTAGTATTATTTCAAGCAACTGATTAAGGATTCTTGCGGATGTGGCCTGTGATATCCCTAAGGTATTCTTCACAGGTCACTGGAAGTTCACTGTAGATAAAATGGTTAAAATTACACATATCTGTGTATTCACAGGAACAGACATACTGTGTTTCTACTTTGTTCTGCTTGCAGGCAACACAGTACAACTATGTCACTAATAGCATGTGTCCACTCAGAAATAGCACATGGTCTGTTAGTTTGTGAGCTGTAAGTGGAGCATTGCGTAGCTCCTGCAGTGGTGCTGATAACCACTGAGTGCAGTGCTGACAATGTCTCCAGTAACCACCCCAAACACATTACTGTGTTAATGGAGCTAGCAGTCCAAGTGTGGATCTCATTTCACAAATCAAAGCATTCAAAATGGGTATATGCAGCCGTGCACTACTGCCATTTTATGAATTTTTGAAGTGCTCTGTCATTCTGGATTCCTTCATTTGCTGAATTTGTGTGGTTCTTTTGCATAGGTTCATAGGTTCATAGGTTTATACTAGGCTATCTGCCCTAAGGCATTTATAAGCCTAGCCCAAAGTTATGTGGCTTACGCCACCCCTTATGTTAGAAATAATGTGCCCATTAGTTTGTTGTGCCTCTGTCCAGCAGTGACACAGAAATGATTCCTGGGGTAAACCTACGATCTCCCATCCACCGGTCAAGATTTCTCTTGAACAGAGCCAGCGAGGTGCTCTGCCTCACATGGACCGGGATTTTATGCCACAGCATGGGGAGTCTCTGGGTGATAAATCTATCCCTCCAGCACGTCCTATTTATATCCGTGCTAAGGTTTAAGTCACTTGCTCTAGTGGTTCTGGTGGATTTGGATTTTATGAGGTGGAGTATGTCCATTAATTCCGGGTTGGTCATGGCCTTGTATGTCAGGCACAGGTCACCTCTGAGCAGACGGTATGCAACTGAATAGAGTTGGAGTTTCTTCAGTCTGGCAGTATATGACAGGTTTTGGAGTCCCTTTATCCTTTTGGTGAGGAACTTTTGGGGTCTCTCCAACTGCTGAAGGTGTCGGGTGAGATACATCCTGAATGGGGCATTGTACTCGATCATTGGTCTGATAAGTGAAGAGTACAGGGGAACAATGACCTCACTTGATCTGGATGTGAATCCCTTCATGATCAGATGGGCAATGTAGAAGGTCTTTCAAACCACTTTAGCAATGTGACTGTCAAACGAGAGGCCACTGTCAACCTGGGTACCCAGGTCCCTGATAACCTCTTCTGTGCTTAGTGGGTTGACACCTATATGGTAGATTGGGGTTACCTTGTTTTTCCCGAAGGGTATGACTATACACTTTTTTGCATTTAACTTCAGGCCATGGCTCTGGCACCAGCTATCAGTTTCCGTGAGACCCCTCTGAAGGATGTCTGTGTCCGATGTACTATCCGCTATGGCACCCAGTTTGCAGTCATCCACAAACTTTGTCAGCCATAGTCCTCCTATGTTTGCCTGTACTTCTGAGAAGTAGATGCCGAACAATAGGGGGCCAAGGACTGAGCCCTGTGGGACACCACTTGTAACTGGCTTGGAGTCTGACATGGCTCCAGTAACTCTAACCCTGTGGGTTCTGTCCTTTAGCCAGTTTGCAACCCATCTTGTGACATATGGGTTTACATTTAAGCTGGTAAGTTTCTCTATGATACCCGAGTGGGGTATTGTGTCGAAAGCTTTTGCAAGGTCAAGGTAGGCTGTATGGACTGCCTTTCCCTCATCAATGGCCTTGGCAACTGTTTCGAAGAAGTCGACCAGGTTCAAAAGGCAAGATCTGCCCTTGACAAAGCCAAACTGGGTTGGGTCCAAGGTCTGCAAGTCCCCTATGTCCTTGTTTATGAGTTCCATTATGATCCTCTCCATAGCTTTGCAGACCAGGCTTGTTAAGCTTATGGGGCGGTAATTACCAGGGTCCGTAGAGGCACCACCTTTGTGGAGTGGGACCACAGTTGCCGTACGCCACTCCTTGGGCACATATCCTGTGGTAAGGCTAAGATTAAACAGCTGCCTTATGTGCGGGTTTAGTTCTTCATTGAGTTCATGTAGCACACAGCCGGGGACACCATCCGGTCCCATTGATGCTGTGTTTTTAGCTTTAGAGAGAGCAGCTTTCACCTGCGCATTTGAGATGTCTGGGAGGCTACACTCTGTTGGGATAGTTATCTCACCTTTTGGGGGGGAGAGGGGGGTGAAGTTTGTGCTGAACCTGTCTGCCAGTATGTTGGCAATGTCTGTGGGCTCAGTGTTTTTGTATCATTTTGGACTAATTCTGAGCATATCTGGTTACTCATTTACACATAATTGCACACAGATTAACATGAGATGAGTAGTACACTATTTTGGTCATTGCAGAGGCATGTTGTCTGCAGTTTTGAATCTCCCACACCAAAAGGCCAACCATGGTTGTTACCCATGCAAGTTTTTGTAGAGCAATGAGCTAACCTTTTATGAATTCCAGCTAGTGTCTTCATTCTTATTGAGATTAACCTAGTTTTCTCTGTGTATTTGTTGGGGAAGTGAACTTTTATATAGAATAAAAGCCTTTGTTCCAACTAAATTTCACTTGGCTATGACGTGGTATAGACACACTTGGGCTTTGCAGAAATTACATTAAAGGAAGGAAGGCATTATACTTTTAACAGCATAATATGCAATTTCAGTGTAGCATCTCTGCATATGACAAGTTTTGCTTCTGTTATAAATTGTGTTCCAGGTAAATGAACTACTTAATATTCACGCAATTATTATAGATTGTTTAAATTATATTTCAAACTCAGTGCATTATTTTTTTTTCTGTTTATCCACACTTTTAGTTGTAAGACTTCCATCAAGAGAACTGGCAGTTGACTGTTTCCTAGTACATTGCATCCTGGAATATATTATAACTTTTGTAATTATTTTTTTTATCATTTGCACCTCATACATATTCTGAGATATAATATCATTACATAAGTAGACCATTTTCCTTATTAACATCCTAAATGAAAAACTGTAATCTTGTTTTCTTTTTTCCGCTGTTTGCCATTTTCCTCACTGCTGAGAACACGACTCCGATTTGTACCACTGTTATTTATTTATCAACAGATTAATTGTTTGAGTGATTAATTGATTTGCATTTGCTTAGTACCAAAGTACGATATGGCATAACCCCTTTTAGTAAAGATCCAGAGAGAAAAACTTAAATGCCACAAACATTATGAAGTAACTGATTATATAAATAATGCATTGTACAAATTTTAATACTCATACATAAAGCACCATAAAAAGGTAATAAAATAAGCAGCCATTATAAAATAATTGCCACCTTGCAGAGTAACCTGTAATGCAACAAAATTCATTGTAAAGGAAATTCACAAAATAACATATCAAAACAGACATTTTAATATCATTTAAAAAGAAAATACACTGTTGCTAGTGCCATAATATAAAGGGATAAAGCCCTAACTTCAGGCCAGGTAACCTGAGTTCAGTTAGCTACCCAGGAGTCTTAGGCCTTGGCAGGGGAGGACAGGCATGCCCATATTGGTGGAGAGGGCATCCCTTGAGTATTCTTCACTGCTGATCCTTGTTGGAGACTGGAGACATGCAGAGGAGATGTTCTCCAAAGAGACATTGATGAGGGGCATTGACAGAGTTTTCGTAGAGGTGGGATGATATGCAAAGGGGATGTTCCCCTTTGCATATCCTTTCCAAAGTGTTAGCAAGTGTACATGGGTGGGTTGTTATGGCATATTAAAATACTCCTCAGCAGCAATATGATGCTATACCAGGAACCTCAATCTTCTCACCAGCCCCAATAATGGGTCAGGACAAGTCCAGGGGAGAGAGAAGAAGTGTCCATCAGACCCAGTGGAAAAAAAGATGCCCAGGTGGCTGCTGAGAGTCAGCTCCAAGCAGCTCCTCCAAAGTGAAACAAACTCAATGTGAAACATAAAATTTCTGCATTCACTAAACAGGCTAATACATTGCATGCCTTCTAACTACACCTCAGATATAGGAAGTTGAGAAAGTACTGCAAAGAATAGCATTTGAGAAATATTTTGTGAGCAACTGAAACGTGCATCTTAGCACTATGGATTCTCTTCAGAAAGACTTTGCTTGTGTTCCAGATTAAGGTTTCAAATGTAGCATTATTCTAAACATGACAGAAATATTATTATGTTTAAATGAGTGCACTGGTGTTTCAAAAAGGATCATGTTTATTATGATAGCTGGGCTTGTCTGCATTTGATTAGATTTGTCCATGTTATAAATTGTATTCTAGGTGAAAGAACCCCCTAATATTGGAAGAATTATTTAGAATTGTTAAATGACAATAATACTATATTATTGAATAACAAAAGCATTTGTAATGTAATACTTTTGTAAATTTTGCTATTTAACTCATAGGCATACATTCAAATGTAACACATTGTATTTCTGTTTAAATAATTATCTTATATTAAATTTATTCTATGTGGGTTTAAATTAGCAATTTTATATATTTTTCCATATCTTTTTGAGAAGTATGTATTTACTGACCTGTATTTTTGACCAACTATGGCTTTTTATAAAATAATAACATGTTTTAAGCATTTTATAATACATTTTCTACAAACATGGCCAATATTATACATAGGGAAGCTATGCAGCCTCCTAGGGCATTGTACAGGTAAGGGTGCTTTTCCACTGTTTATTTACTTATTTTCTTAAAATAAAGACATACTTTTTTATTTTATTTCACTATTTGTTACTTTAAGAAAAAGTAAAGAAATGGGCCGCAACATTCCTGCTCAGAGATAAAGCAGTTGAAGCATACTGGAGGGGGTGCTGTAAACTTGGCCATTCAGACGTTGGCATTCTGCTTCATCCTGTCCATGATCTATCTGATTCATTTTCTAGACACATCATGATTAGGACAGAGCAGGATATCAACAAATGTGAAAATGACTGGAATGTCTGTGGTATGAATAGAAGCTGTCCTGTCAGTCCTATTGGCAGTAGCATGAGATTTTTTTTTTCTTTTTCATAACGCTGGAACTGTCAGACAACTAGATATTGTTGACAGCTTTCCAGGACTGGACTACCTGTAATTGTCAACTGTCCTTACATTTGAAGAGCATCCTTTAATTTGACTCACATGCTTTCTCTTTCCATTGTAAATGTTTTGATTTTTCTGGTAAACCACTGAGGGTTACTGTTGGTCCAAAATGACAGATATTTGGAGATCCGTTATTATCATCCTTCAGAAAAAGCCCGTTTAAGCAAAATCTGTTATTCTATTAATCTTCTAAGTGAATTACAATAATTCATAATAAAATGCTTTCCGACTTCTGGTGGTATATCTCTAATTTCTGCTGTTTGCTCGTTATTCTGGCTTTGCAGGATTAATGTGAATTGTGTAAAACAATTCAGAGTGCTTTTACATGGATTTACTGTTTATTTATAACAAAACTGAAATGCAATATACAGCCATAATTTTCTCTTAATTTTTGGATGTCTGAAGGCTGTTTATTGAAAGTAACTGACTCTCTTGTCATTTACTCAGTTTAAATAGTCACTAAACTGCCTTTGCAACACTATCATACATATCTGTGAAGTAAGATGGAATACTTTATAAATGTGACAAATATTTTTTCTTTATTTTTTTACAACAAATGGACAACTGAGGTGTATACAGTTAGGAAAGTGTGTGTAATTGATGGGTATAGAGGTCATTTGTGGATACAAGTTAACCTGCTACTTTTTGATCACTGTTAAACATAGCTTTTAACTGTCTGATTTCATAGAATATCCCTGATTATCTCTCACATTTTTGGTCCATTTCTATAAAATCTGTGGTGTTTTGCAAGTTGTTGAAGATTCCAATCATTATATAATTTAAAAATTTGAGAGTTTGGCTTCATATCCTTCAGAAAATGCACTCTAATGAAAAACATGTTATTCTTTCAACTTTCTTAGCATATAGCAGCAATATATAAGATCTGTTCCTGATATTAGACATTTGTCACCCATTATTTTGTGGCTCCATCCATGATTCTTGAGTGTGTGAAGTATGTAGCTAAACAGTCATTGATTTAACATTGCAGTAGTAGTGCCCAAAAATCAGTGTAATTATTGATATTGCTTATGCTTGCATGTGGTAATGGGGGGACAGGATTGCAGTGTATGTAAGAGCAACAAATTGGTCTAGTATTTAAGAGTAACAAATTGGCCTAATTTATTCTGTTTCTGGTGGTAATGGAGAACACTGCACTGTCTGTAATTTACAGTCTAGAATGTAGATGACAGTGTACTCCATTAGCAGCACATGTTAATGGAAAAAATTCATACACGATAGCTGGTCCATACCTAACTGATGTTTTTCTTAATAAAATATGGTATTAGGATTGGGAACTCAAAGTAGACATTATAATCCTAGTGAAGTAGAAGTACAGTTATGTCTACCTACTACTGCAATACAGTTTAAGTAACAGAGCATACTTCAAAACTCAGCAGCAGAATTAGCGCCTATCTGGGAAGTATGCAGTATTCTCATATTACATTCGAATAAAGTGGTATCTCACCCTCAAGGTCACTCCTGAGGATCAGTATACCAAACCAGTCCATACAGTGCTTGTTTCTAGTTTAAAGTGTGAATTTACTGTTAAGTAAAATTCCAATTACTGTGTTTTCACTGAGAACTGAATCACATTTCATATGCAATTATATGTGTGGGTGATTGTGCACTAAAAGCAGAGGAAGACTAAGGGGTGGGTGTGCCATAAAAAAACACAATGGCTGTTACCTTTTTGACTGTCTCTTTCTTGAATGGCAAGGAGTTTTTTGTGAAGCTGCATTTTTGATTTCTGCAACATGTTGTGATTGATTGGTGTCAAACTATTTTTTTCCATTTTGCTGCAGTTATCATTGTGACCTTTTTCTGTACTATTATTACTGAATTAAACATAAATAATAGTTCTTTTTAATTATACTATTTCTGGTACATTTGTTCACTGCACTGCACCTTGTCATCACTTTCAGAAGGTTCGGAACATTATGATAGCAGTGTCAAAATACACTGCTAGTGTAACATTCTAAACAACATGCAAATACACTATGACAGTCCACTACTCTCCATTATTACCTGCCTTCCGCTTCCTTCTATCATCACATGTATCAGTTTTTCACATAGTACATGGCTATCTTTGGTGGTCTGGCAAGAGAAGGATATTGAATGTAAGCGACCACTACTGCAATGGCACAGTGAGTAGTGTTGCCATATCACAATGCATGGATTTCGTTCAGTTGTTAGCACTGTCATTTTCGTTTTGGAGTCTGTATGGCCTCCCTGTCTGTGTGAGTATGTTTATACATGTGTTCTGCTACAGTTTGTATTAACATCCCAAACAGATGCAGTGTGCAAATTGATATTCCCCAGTTTGTCTGTAGGTAAGAGTGCAGAGTGTGTGTGTACAGGAGGGGTTGATCTTGTGATAGTCCTGGCTTATTAGGGGTAGGTTCATGTGTGTGTGTGTGTGTGTGTGTGTGTATGTGTGTGTGTGTGTGTGTGTGTGTGTGTGTGTGTGTGTGTGTGTGTGTGTGTGCGTGTGTGTGTGTGTGTGTGCGTGTGTCCACGTGCAATAATAATATCACTGTTTTATTTTTTTAATCTGTGGATATGCAGAACATTACTGGATACATATATAACTCTTCTTGGCAACAGTAAAATAACACCTGAACCATTGTCTCTGATTAGCCCATGCCATGAATGCTAACACTACCTGTGCAAATTTCTCACTGATCATTGTGCTAAACATTGATAAATTTTAGGCAAATGTCTTCTGCCTGCATGCCATATGTGCTCATAAACAAGAAAATAACCAGAATGTGTAGCTGTTTCTGAACTGTTACTCTTTTTATGGGAGACTATCAGGAAAAGTCTGATCTGTACTCCATACACCACTGCAGCTACCTCTTCCCATACCCACAAACAACGCAACTGAATTTTTTGTGCTGTAGTGTATTTTCTAATCATGATGAAGCACATTGACTTAAATTACTATATTAAACACTTTCAGCTGGATAACTAGTAATACAACAAACATCCTCAAGTCTTGACACTAAATTTTCTTTGCTGGCTCACTAGAAAACTTTTAATTTCAGTTAAAAGTGAGAGAATGTGCACCTCTGTGCTGGTCAAAAAGCAGTAGAAAACTCTGCCTCTGAAGAACCACAGATGGACATTAGGTATACAGATTGACATGCATGCGCACTGTTTACTAACATCATCTTTCTCAATGTAATAAGAATACAGTGGCAGCATCCAGGAAACCTTTATCTGTCATTCACACTACTTCTGCTATGTGTCATTTTCCCTTTCCTCAGCAAAAACACAAAACAAACAAAAAAAAAAATAGAAACTTCTTGATGTCATGTCAGCTATTACATGAGCAGCCATGATGTCATGAAGTGGTAAAAGGGGAGACAAGGGACATTTCATTCCAAACCCAAATCCTGTTTAATAAATGTAGCTAAGAAGAAACATAACTGATAAGATGCAGATAATAAGCAGAGCTAAAGGTGTTGTACAATCAGAATTTGTGAGACTTCCATACTGCAAGAAGTGTACATAAAACATGTTTAAAATATAGCAGGACAAATTATAACTCTAGTTACCTTGTAAAGGCAGCTTATCCAGTAGATGACAGAGTGGTGTATATCATGTGGATAAGAAGGATTTAATTTCTAGCCAGATTTGTTGTGTCATCTTAAGCTGAAAATTTATAGTTAAACTAGGTATTATGGCAGACAAAGTGGTTCATTGCACATTATTCCCATGTGAAATGATTTCTTGCAGTTTGGCGTTATTTTTGAAACTGTGTTATGTTCATGGGATTTTCAGATAAATTGTTAATTTTAACTGCAATCTAGTTCAACGTATATATCATAACAGATGGCTACTGTAAAGTATATTAGTCATTTAAAAAAAACAGAGTACAGTGAGTGTTTTCTGGTGCCTTAATTAATGGTATGAAAAGAGTGCTAACTATTGTACTTTTTGTTATGGACAGCTATTAGTAGAAACAAGTGGTTAAGGTCAGCTCTTTTAATAATGTGGTATTTGTGATTTATAAGCAAATGTGAAGAAGCAAATGAGTAGCTGTTAGATAAAATAGTAAGTATTTCTAAGAGTTTCCTGATCTACCATCAATCACAGGTTGCACGTGGCACGCAAGGTATTTAATTACCTCCTAGGAAGTAATATAAACAGAAGCAAATACCATAAAAGAAAAAGATATGCAAGAGTAGATAGATAAATATTACACCATGCCAAATGACAAATAAAATAATGGCTCCGATGTACGAATAAATATACCACAAAGATTTATTCCAAATAGAAGTGGAGCGCTTTTCGTCTACCTTGACAAATGGGTAGACTTCATCAGACAAATCAGCTGTGCAATACAAGTGTGTTAAATACTTTTTTAAAAAAAGATTGACATACCAACCAGCATATGGCAACATCAAGATACAAATGTTTAACTAAACAAATACGCTAACTGGTCAAAGTAGTTGCAGGATGCTCCTCACTCTTAATACCCTAACAATTAATTAAAATTTACATATTAAGTAAAGGGATGTATAAAATGAATAATAAAATTCATCTATGACACTATACAAATGCTTAACTGTTATTCAACAAATTTTTTCAACACAAAACACTTTTCAATTTTAAAATACATGACAATAAAGTAATTTCATTCAGACCTGGGACTGTATAAGAGTTTAGCCTTAACTGCCATATTAACTCGCACTTCTCTAATAAAAGTTGATAAGGGCCTCCTTTTAAAGGCTAGTTGGTATGTCAATCTTTGTTTAAAAAAGTATTTAAGACACTTGTATTGCACAGCTGATTTGTCTGATGAAGTCTACCCATTTGTCAAGGTAGACGAAAAGCGCTTCACTTCTATTTGGAATAAATCTTTGTGGTATATTTATTCGTGCATCGGAGCCATTATTTTTTTTTGTTTATTTAGTTTGTTATTCTTGTTCAGTTTAGTGTGGTTTTTGCATGGCTTCGGAGAGCACGATGGATAATACCACTGAAAGCTATTTGCAGCTATCAGGTAACTTGCACAAACAGCTGCCTGAATTGAGCAAACTTACTTCTTTTATCAGCTCTTTAAATGAGAGACTGAATGTTTTGTCAGAGCATTTGGACAGTCTCACTCAACCGAACTTGGTAGTGAGACCTAAAGAAACTGTGGCTTTTGGCGAACCGAAGGGTGTTAGTAGCTTATCAGAAAATGCTCCTGGTGTAGGAGATCGAGTTTGTGGAGTAGATTCATGATGCATTATTGGAATCAATGGTGAAAGTCGAGTGTTTAACGTGAACAACAATATAGAAAGAAACAGGAATGGAAATTCTGCTTACTCAGGGTTTATTGATCTTCCTGATGTGAATTTATGGTTAAATGAGAAACTGACATTTGGGAACGAAGTGTCACAAGGTTTACAGGAGAGACCGGCTGGGGTAAGCATTCCTTTTGTAACAAAATGAAAAAAGTTAGACAATAAGTCTTATAAGGCTAAAAAATTACAGTTAGAAATCATGTATTTTGAAGAATGTAAAATAGAGGGTGTGGTGCCTAAAGGCTTATGGTCTTGGTAGTATCCTTCAGGCTTAGAAGCTAACACACCATTTCACTCTGATTTCATCAAGCTGTTCAGTCAACATGGTTTTGAATTGATGGAAAACACGTGCAAACATTACAAATTAACTGTAGAAAGCCTTGCAGCTGAAATTGTGGTTTTAAACCAGGAGGTAATGTCACATGCAGACTTTGCACGATATCAGTTTGAATATAAAAGAGTATTTTCCTCAATAGAAAAACAACTGGCGAAAAATAGTGATTTGAAAATGAAGAAACTCAGAAGGGATATTAATGATTACAAAAACGGCGTAGCTTATCCAACTCTGTCTCCTTCACAAGGTAAAAGGTTTTTGAATCACCACAACACTAAAATAGGAGGAGTTACTAGTGCTAGCGAAGAGAACTGAGGTCCTGAATGATCTCAGGCAGGTCCTCCTCTTGGTAACCAAAGGTTTAATTATCCGGAAGAAGAACAATGTGCAATAAGTGAACAGTTTACTGATAGGCACAACATACCATACCATCAGGAATATGATGACCGTGAGCATCACCCTTTTTCCAACAAGAGCCAGAACCATCAACGGAGATACAATGCCAGGGGGAACATGGCCAAGAAGGATGTGAGCAATTACAACAGGTAGTAGGGAAGACAAGTATTCTTATGAATCCATGTGGTGATTTCAAAATTTATAACTTTTCATGTTTTGAAATTGATGCTGAATTATGTGATATTTTTAGCAAAGGTTTAAAGTTTGTTCCATCAGAACATTTAAAATTGGCAGAAACTCTAAAAGACCTTAAACTATATACTCGCAAGTTAAACCTCACCTTATTGTTTGGAGGTGATGGTCAACTACCCGATCATATGAGAGTAGCAAGTACTTTCAACCCATATATGCATCCCTTACTAACTTTATTTGAGCATATGTTTGAATTCGACATAAGAAATTTACACAGAAACTGTAAAGGGCAGAAAAGAAATCTATCTACCAGAGAGATGGAAGCCTTGAATGCATTGAAGGCTCTACTTGTTTGGGTTATGAAACCAGATAAAGGAGGAGGCCTGGTGATTATGGACAAAAGTGACTAAATTGGCAGAATGGAAACTGTTCTAAGTGGTGGGACTTATGAAACATCAAGTATTAATGAAATGAATGTAGTTTATAAATGGATAAATTCTTGTATTAATGACCTATTTATTGAAGGGATGGTTGATTTGAATGATTTCAATTACTTATCGAACTTGAATCCCGGTATTCCCTCATTGTTTGGTCAACCCAAAAACCACAAAACCTGCACAACCCCCCAATGAGAGCTTTAGTCAGTGCGACATCATCTGTCACATATGCATGTGTTAAATTTGTTGATTCTCTTTTGAAAAGGTATGTAGTGATGGAGGAACGCATTTGTAAAGAGTCTTGGGCCTTCTTAGCTTCAATTGAGAATTTTGTTTTTCATGAAGATGTGATGTTCTTAACAGTCGATGTTGTTGACCTGTATTTCCCCATACCTCATGAGATTGGCATTGACTGGGTTGTTGAAAGGTTGTTACACCATGGTGCTGAGCGTAAGGAGATTAGGTTATTTCAGGAGTTAATGGACCTCATTTTAAAAAACAACTATGTAATGTTCAATAATAATATTTACAAACAAGTAGTGGGAGTAGCCATGGGGTCACTGTGTGGAGGGAGCTATGCTAATTTAGTAATGGCTCAGTGGGAACACCAGACAATTTTTCATGATAATAGGTTGATGGAGAAGGTAAAGCTATACACCAGATTTTTGGACGATGTTTTTATTATGTTCAAAGGGTCTGTGGGTGAAGCTAAAGAGTTTATACAACATCTGAACAATAGTACACCATTTCTGAACTTCACATTTGTATTTCATAAAAAAGCAATCACCTATTTAGATGTTGATTTAAGGAAAAAAAGAGGTTGAGAATCGGTATGTAGCGAGAATCCATCATAAGAATACTTATTTGAACATTATGTTACATTACACTAGTTGCCACCACCCTCATCAGAAGTGGTCTGTGCTCAAAGGCCAACTAGTTAGGGCTGCAAGAATGACCACTGATATGGTCAACATTTTGGATGAATGTGAAATTTAAAAAAAAACATGTTCATTAGTCGTGGTTATCCTGAATATTTAGTACTTGAATTAATAAGTGAGGTAAAACTAAAATAAGTACAGGTTTTTATTGACCTATCCTGACTGGTGAACAGAGAGTTAATATTGTACATTCTAGCCCTGTTAATGAACCACCAAAACTTGTGAATGTAGAACTAGGAGAAGTTGAGTCTTGCTCAACAGCTACTAATGCATGTAAAGAGATTAAAAGGGGTTTTATTACGATGTATAACTTAGAAGCGAGTGCTTTGAGATGAATTCTGGATAGAAATTGTAACCTTCTGTATTTTGAGAAGGGGTTAATTGAGAAGTTGGGCAATTGCCTGACTTTGATTTTCAGAAGAGGTAGGAACTTAAAGAACTTTGTTGAGACAGAAGTAAGTATCTCACACAGAACAATTGGCACTTATAAATGCGAATCATGTAACTACTGTAAATTTATTTCAACAAGATCCAACTTCAGTGTGGGAAAGATTAAGCATTAGACGAAGAGTAGGTTTAATTGTAATTCCAAAGCAGGGTAGGTTTAACTGTAATTCCAAAGCAGTTGTGTACCTGGCCTCCTGCCAGCTATGCCCTGCTTTTTACGTAGGGAAGACTGACAGGAGGCAGAGGGATAGGATATATGAACATGTATACAATATTAGGAAGAAAAACAATTTAAATGAGTTGGCTAGGCATTGTAATGAACATCCTACCCATAGTTTTTTGTTTAAAGTAATAGATCAAGTCACCCCTGTTTTAAAAGGAGGTCCTTATCAACTTTTATTAGAGAAGTGCAAGTTAATATGGCAGTTAAGGCTAAACTCTTATACAGTCCCAGGTCTGAATGAAATTACTTCATTGTCATGTATTTTAAAATTGAAAAGTCTTTTGCGTTGAAAAAATATGTTGAATAACAGTGAAGCATTTGTATAGTGTTATAGATGAATTTTATTATTAATTTTATACATCCCTTTACTTAATATGTAAATTTTAATTAATTGTGAGGGTATTAAGAGTGAGGAGCGTCCTGAAACTACTTTGACCAGTTAGCGTATTTGTTTAGTTAAACATTTGTATCTTGATGTTACCATAGGCTGGTTGGTATGTCAATCTTTTTTTTGTAAAAAAGTATTTAACACACTTGTATTGCACAGCTGATTTGTCTGATGAAGTCTACCCATTTGTCAAGGTAGACGAAAAGAGTTTCACTTCTATTTGGAATAAATCTTTGTGGTATATTTATTCATGCATTGGAGCCGTTATTTTATTTGTTTGTTTGGTTTGTTATTCTTGCTCAGTTTGCCATGCCACATGACTTTTTGTTTTTCTTTTTCAAAAATAAAGGATGTAGTCATTAAAATAGCAAGATAGAAGTGGCTTTACAGTGCACTAGATGAGCAAAAACAACAAAAACTCAAAATGCACTTTGAAAAGCATGCTTTTTAATAAGATAATTTTAGAAACATTTCCCGGGATTCATGAAGCTCGGCGCAAGGCCGGCGTTAGGCTTGCGCCAACCGTGCGGCATGCAAATGGCACAGTAGTGCCATATGCATATTAATGAAGGTGCGCTGCCGCCACATCCACGTGTGTGGGAAACGAGCGCGAGAGCATGGGGTATGTCAAAGCACCGCACGGAGGCGTGGAAATGTCAGCTGTTGACATGCAACCTAAAATGCTGAATATTACAGTCTGCCTGCAATAGTAATCACACCTGTCAGTGTCCATGGATACTGTAACGTATGGAAAGCGTGCAAGACAGTTCTTGTGAACACAAAATTAAGAAGCAAACACAAATACACATTAGCGAATATCGAGTCTCCATCCCTCGAACAAATGACATTTAAAACCGTGTGCCTGTATTCTAATGCAGTGTTGATAGTTATACCAAGTGGAAGTGAAACACATAGTGTTAACGCGCCGCCAATAGCTAAATCTAGCCCAGTGGTCAGGGTTACCACCTGTCCCACATTGTGAGGGACAGTACACATCTTGGCAGTTGTGTCCATAGCAAAACCTGTCCCACATCGCATGTATTAGTCACATACAATAGTTATTTCTGTATGTAATATACTACATGTTACAAGAAATAGAATAAGCAAGAAAATGAAACAGAAGGAGCATATAAACTGCTACAACAATAAGCTAACATGTAGGCATAAAACAAAAGAACTATCCGTTGTACTGACTGTGGGTATGTGTTGTCCTGTAGAATCTGATTTGTGTCCGGAATATATCCCATCCTGGCCATATGAAAAGGTGGCAACCCTACCAATGGTCAGAGCATTCGGCCAAAATCTGCCCATTTGCGGTCCAAGCCGTTTTTGTCAGGATGTGACAAAGATGAACGGGTATCACCCGGGCGTACCTACCATGTCATTAAAGATAAGTATTTGCGTGTACCTATGTGCGTGATGTGCAGCATGTGGAAGGTGAAAAATGCTAGGGTAGTCCTCACAACCATACAGGTACCCAACATATGTAGTGTATGCAATGTGTTCCCTTGACCATGCCATAGGCCATCAACCAAAGAAGGGATGGATGGAGTGTGTGGAACATGGGTGTGGAGGGATGGGTAATGTAATAATCCGCAAAGGCGAGACTGTGTTAGATGCACAATAGGTGAACTGGAGGTGTATGAGGGAGCAGTGGGTGAATCAAAAAGAAACACAAAGAACAAACATACACATCTGCAATACAACCTGACAGACCATAATGTAGAACACAATCACACAAACATATGAATATTAAAATGTGCGATACACATGTACAGAAACGTCACCAGCACATACCTACATAATGGTCTGGACGGAACTGAGCCATCCATCTGCAACACACCTGGATGCATAATTGAATACCCATCATCCCCTCTACAGCACACAACCCACCCCCATTCCTGAACGTCCACCAAATCCAGCCATACTCGGGCTACAAGCTTGGCACAGCCATATCTGCATATAGTGAACACTACTAATTTCTAGTAGGCAGTGTCACCCTAGGCAGTGTCAGGATTGCAAACTATGTATCCCTTGCATGTAAAACCCTATCACATTTTCGTAAGTCCAAAAAAATCGAAGATCGCTTGCTTGTTCAATTTTTGGATATCCCTCATGGGATAAGTATCCTGTGTAAACATCAGACTTGGTATCACGACACAATGTCCAGTCCTGTAGACATCTGGACACAAATTGTATGTGCAGGAGTGGTTCACGAGACTGCTCAGCCTCCTGCTGGTCATGCAGAACCTACTACCCGGGATCAAACACCTGCCCGTGATGCACGTCTCCCCACATGAATTATCGAGAAAATATACTGTACACATTCTCATAGTGGCACTTGGATATAGGGTGATTAAGGCGCTAATGAAAGCAGGGTACCTCCTGTCCCACTTTGTGAGGGACAGTCCCTGTTTGAGTAGGTGTGTCCTGACCAAGAATGATACAAAGGCAAATGTCCTGTGATTGTAGGAAATAATGATGTACCATATTTCATGTAACAGTTGCCTAAAACAGTTATTTCTGGATGTAAAATACATAAACCGTACAAGAAACAGAATAAGCAACTAAAGTGCTACAGGAATAAGCTCTCATCTAGGAAAATAATTAATGTTCTAAACCCTGTACTGACCGTGGGTATGTGTTGGCCTAAACAATCTGGTGTGTCCAGAATATATCCCATCCTGGACATATGAAAAATGTGGCAACCCTACCAATGGTCAGAGCATTTGCACAATAACTGGCCAGCCACTTAATCACTCATAAAACCAGTGACCTTTGGAGGAAAGGTGTTGAATGACACTTGAATGAATAATGACAACAATTAAGAGTAATACACACTTTTAA